>NW_027104280.1:728038-1025760 GCF_902728285.1 Clytia hemisphaerica | reverse complement strand
GAATGTGTTACTGTAGTGTTTTCATCTTACTTTTCTTATATTGTTGTTTCTTTAAACTTTTTGCTATTTATTCTAGAAAATGAAAAATAGAACGGTTGAAGCTTCATTTTTCATCAATGAGAGAATCTACAGATGTCATTTTTATAGAGAGGGACTATAAAATTTTTGCGAATGATAGGATATTCGGAAAGACTGCAGCGAATGTATTAAGTAAAACTTCACAAATGCCATTGAATATACAGTGTTTGTATGTCTAAAATTTCTTGCTTGCAACTTGCGAATCGAGGAGGCTCTGGATCGCTTCGCAACTTTTATATATATACGGCTTGTAACCCTGCGCTCAAAAGTTAAACCCATTGAGTTTAAAGCCCGAAGGGCTAGAGAAGAATCTCTGACCTTTCTCAGGCAAGAAAAAGTGAAGCCTTAAAAAATGCGCCGTATTTTTGACGACAGATTGAATCTAGCAATTCCTTTCTTTACAATTGATATTTCTTTCGAATTTTAGCGGTAAATTTTAGTTTCAATCTGTCATTTGTGTGGGCGAGCCGCTCAAGGCCGCGCAACTTTGGTAGGATTTGTCGGCTTTAAATCCTACCAAGGAGATTCGATTTTAGCCCTTCAGGCTTATACTTCATTGGTTAAACCAAAAATTAATTAAAAATTACAATGTGTATGGATTATTCAAAGAAGATAAAACGTCCATTAAAAATCAATATCTTGGTCTAGTCTTGAATAAAGTGAAAAATCGAGATTCCTTTGTGAATAAACTTTTTGATTCCTTATTTTCTTGATTTGAAGTTAATATTTGTCATATCAATGTTATATTTCCCAAGGATCGAACGAATCGTTTTTTCGTCGTGTGAAATCCAATTCCACCTATTCACATGAATCCAACAATTCAAGACAATTGGTTTACGGTTTGAGGTCAATCTTTGTAAGAATTTAATTATATCACGTAAATTCTCCGCTTCTTTATCGTTATCAGTTTTTTGAACTTTAATTGAAACACGAAAGGAAGTTGACTTTTGTAATAACTCATTTGGTATATCGACCAATGAACAAGAAACGGAATGACAAACAATACTCAAATGACCTGGGTAGCATTCGAAGTACGACGTAACATTGAAGTAATTTCCATTCTCCATCACAATCTCGATATTCGTCTCAAACTCCTCACCAAGCGGTGACAGAGTAATAAAATGCATTTCATCTTCATCGTATGACGGATATTTAACGCGAAGATAGTCAGTGATTCTAATATTACTGTCAAACATCAATTCGGCCATTTCATGAACGTTAAAACCTTTGATACACATACCTGATATTGTAATTGGTTTTATATATGATGACAATCGCCTCAAAAAGTTAATTGCATCTGTCATATCACCATCCTTCAATATCTCGAAACCAATGTTAACATCAAACGATATCGATTTTGTCAACAGATCGTCTGGTATCTCTGCCAATGAGAAGGACCATACATTTATATTTAATTCCCCTCTCTGACACTGGAAGCCGAAATCATGTTCGTTTTCATCGATTGTTATGAATGTCTTAAATTCTTCACCCAATGCCGATAACGAAATGAGATGCTTTTCATGCTCACTGTATTTTGGCTCACATACCACTAGTTCACCAATCTTTTTTATTTTCAATTCATTCATCCAAGTGACGATACTGTAAGCATTGATTCCATTGACTTGAATGTATGATACTTTGATTCGTTTATTGTAGACTAGCAATCGACGCGAAAAATTCAATATATCAACAGCCTCATCATCGTTGTATTTATCTTCAAAAACAATTTTGAAATCAAACAAAGTTGACTTTTTTAACAGGTCATCTGGTATTCCCTTCAGTGAAGAAGGATTAGAATACATAAATAATTTGCCTTGTTTACACTTGCAGCTAAAAGATTTTTGATACCCAATCTCGATGACTGTCTTGTAGTCATCGCCTAGTGCTGATAACGAAATGAGATGCTTTTCATATTCACTGTATTTTGGTTCATCCACGTGAAGCATATCGATATCTTTAATGTTTAAATCATTTATTAAATTAACGATGTTTAGAACGTCTTTGTAATTTCCCTTAACGTTGATCTCTGCTGATGTAAACGGTGCTGGGATGAAATTTTCACGCGATTCTTTGTATAACGTCAGAAATTCGACACAATCGTTCTCAAAGGTATCGATGATAAGGATGCCATTGTTTTTAATCATAGATGGTGGTATTTTGAGAAATTCACCGACAAATTTATCAAATGTAAAGGCTGTTTCTGCTTTGGAATCGGGCTTTCGTGATTGGTGAATTGCTTCCAGATTTTTATATAGTAGCAGAAAAAGTTCATTTTCTTCCATTTTCAACATGCGCTGTATGCCCAAAATGGTTGGCTTGCAACTCGACAATTCTACATTCCCGGAGAATGGTTTGATATCCTTTGTGACACATATCTGAAGCCCAGTAAGGAACTCTTGCAGAATAAGGTGACGGAATTGAAAACTCGGTTCCAAAAGGTTTGAAGAATGTTTAGATAAAAATCCAGTTTCCTCTAATGGTATCGGAGAATCTAATAATGAAATTTCCGATTGTCGGAAAAGAATTTTATTCTGCATATATGTTGTAGTAGACAGCTCCATTAAACATAACAAGACTTTAGCTACATTTTTGTCTTGTACAATATCCCTCACAGTTTCGTAACCTTTTGATTTTTTATTGAAATGATTTTTGATGAATATTAATGTTGCGAAGAAAGAAAGTTCTGTCTGAGTATTAATAGGGGCTCTTATCAATTGTTCTTTGTAGACACTACAGATGCTGTATAAAAATACTGGCACACGAGCCATGATCCGTAAGTCATATGATTGCTCGATTCTTTCTTGAACAGTATCTGCCCTGTCTTTCTGTTCGCCAAAAAAGTTTTCGATATATTTCCGGATGTTTTCGTCATCAAATCCACACAGTTCAATATTTTTACGCCTGGAGTTTACAGGGAGCTGCTTTTTCACGAATTCGGAAGCTTTTGGTCGTCCACATGTGATCACTTTATGGTTGGGAAGCCAAGCTCCTTTAGGGTTGAGTAATTTGAAGACAATTTGATTGGTCGTTTTTGAAGTCGACAAGTTTTCAGAGATATTTAACTCATCAAGTCCATCTACAACAATGAGGACTCTCTCTGAAATTTCCTTTAGATCTTTAAATGAAATCTCCAAATTAGGATATTTCAGTTGAAAAAGTCCCTCAAGACTGTTAAAACTGTTCGAAATAATGTTTAACTCTCGACAACGGAAATGAAACATAAATTCAATACTAGCTGTATTTCTAAGCTCTCTTTTCGCCCATTTATAAGTGAACATGTCAAGGAGGGTCGTCTTTCCGATTCCTGCAACTCCTCTCACGAAGACAGCCTCGTTATCAGAAGGAAGTATTTGATTAATATCTTTTGTAGACTTTTCACGTTTTTTGTACTTTTGCTGTTCAATCAGAGCAGCGCGATCAGAATTCGACCATTCTTTGTCAACATCTGCTGATGGTAATACAACAAGATCAATATAGACGTCTTCTCTTTTAGCACCAGTTGTATCTTCAGTGTACGGGGATAAGGGTTGTTCTACGAGATAATCCTTCAATTCGTTAACGTAATGTTTGCGTAATCTATCGGATGCAGTTTTCAGACCTAGAACGAGAAAATATATCATTCTATAGCTTGAATTTCACTTTTTTTTTTCAATATCTGGAAATTCTGTCTCAAAAAGTATTTCTCATTTCAACTATTTATGACCAAACCAAAAGTCAACCTCTTTTTCTATGAATGATTAAATGCGTTCGAAGTTAGCTCAAAACAGTCCACGATGGGCTGAAATAAGCAATATTTTCAGGAGTTTTGATTGCATGTGCAAATTCTCATCAAGCGAAACAAAATTAAAGGTTGATTTAGGAACACCTTTGGTGATCAAAGTTTTCTTTTTGATATGATCAATAATATCATCTTTTCCGATCATTTCAAGTTCTTTCTTAAGGTCAAACCATGCGATGTTTTCCAATCTTTTTGACATTTCTTCTTGAGAGCCATTATCATCTATCCCAAGGCTTTTGAGAAGTTTCTTTGATTCTTCGTGTGTCAATTTTTTCGAGATATAATCAAGAACCTCCTCCAAGCAACACGAACCTAAAGAAAAGCTAAAGATGTTTTTTCCCTCGTAGAAATCTTTTGGGGTTGGAAATCATCTACATGCCTTTTTATAAGAACATCCAAAAATGAAGCCTTTGGATGTTCTAGTTTTTAATTTTACAATTTTAAGAGTACTTTCTGTGCAAATTCCTAATAAATTGGATGTTTTTAGAGCCCATAAAGCCTTTAAGTTTTAACTTGTTCTAAACATTTTTTATCGGAAAAAAAATGTCATGCATGTAAATTGGCTATATTCGGGTTGTTTTTTTTGGCCAGAAACTTAAGGGGGTAAAAAAGGCTCAATTAAAATGTCTCAGAATCTAAAAATTACACTACTTATCATGTTTTAGAATAAAAACACCAAGGCCTTCGAAAAAATCATACGTGGGGTTTGGAAATGACCATACACGCATTGAATTTCAAGATTTTATCCCTTTGTTTGAGTACAAGTTACAAGTTACAAGTATAAGCAAAGCTCCAACCAACCTGGAGTCGATTTGTCTGATTTGCCATTGTTGAACATCACTGTGTTAGATGTGCTGGTGATTTTTGCTTTATTTTCATTTATGTAGGAAGAATCATCTCTTGAGACATTTTCATTCCCTAAAAAGATGCGCAAAATATGGTTCAATTTTCAAAAAACTTTCAATTCCTATGAAATGAGATGATTTTACACTTTATCAAAATTAAAGCTATATACAAATCACTTTCTATTCTTAATTTTAAGATTTAATATCTTTTAATCCTCCCTTGTCGCGTTTACACTGGAAGGCCTCGTTAATTAAATTGTTATTATAGAATCTTTCATGTTTTACAATACATTGTTAACCGGTTACTTCAAAGCGGGCTACACGGCTTTTTACGCAATGCAAATGGTTCTTTTCGCATGACGACGGGCCTACACTGCCCAGAGTTACCCGTCGTTAGGAAAATTCACTATGACATCACTTTTTCAAAGGAAAATGAACAATGCGTTGACATCATTTCTCTCATTTTTTGTTTCTGACGTCAGAAAATAAAGCAATTTTTATCTCTTTTCCCTTGTTTTTTCGTTTTATTTCGCTATTTTTCCTGGATAAAGCGCTAAAAATCAATCGAAGCTGAAGGAAACGGTTAACAAATACAATAATAACCGGTTTTTCGGGCTGTACTTAAAATATTGCCCTCGGTCAACGCAACAACCTTGCAAGCTCGGACGTTACTTGACCTCGGGCACATTTCTCAGTACAGCCCTCACTAACCGGTCATATACGTAACAAAGATTCGAACGCATTGCATTGTTACTTTTAATTGACGAAGAGTCGTTAGCTCTCGATTGTCTTAAAGGGAAGGTATGATCGTGAATTCGTTGTATTTTGAAAAGTTAGTTATAATTTAAGTTCATTATTTCAATGTTTCAAGTTGCTTCAAACCTACACCAAAGAAACAAAGGAAATTTTTACTTTCGGTTCTTGAACGCTTCATGTGCATCAGCAAGAAGTAGTAAAAGCTCTTTTATCTTATAGACTTTCCTTGTTCTATCAACAAAACATTTTTATGCGTTAAGGCCATTAGCTTGAAACTAAGTTACTATTATTAAATACTCGCCAGTTATTTTTGAAAAATCTACAACCTTTTGTCCCAGATTGTATGCAACGTGAGCTCGTATGGTATAGAAATGTAGACGGTTGAATATAGAAAATCCATATTTGCATTCGGATAATACCAACCCACACAACCATCCACAACGAGCCAGAACCACCCACCACCACCCAAAACCAGCCCAAAAAAGGCACAACCATCCAAAACGAGCCCTTACTAGCCAGAAAAAGGCACAACCAGCCAGAAAAAGGCACCAACAGCCACAATCACCCAGAAACAAAGAAAGACCCATTCACGATCAGACAGAAAAAGAAACAACGGGCAACAATCAGCCAGGAAAAGGCAAAACCTCGTTGTGGGTGGTTGTGTCATTTTCTGGCTGGTTATGCGTTATTCTGGCGGGTTGTGGGTGGTTGTGCCTTTTTTCTTGATGGTTGTGCCTTTTCTGGCTGGTTGCGTGTTTTAGTATTATCCATTTGGATCCCGTAAAAAAATTTAATTATAACTTAATAAAAAAGAAACGTGACCAAAAGAAATCGTGTCATTTTTATTGTACTTCTAATTCGATTCTCTTCTAGACTAGTCTAATTACCTTCAGGGGTTCTGTCATATTTCAGCATAATTTTCCACAATTGGTTCTCCGCCTGGTTGATCGGCACTCTAGGTTCTGGTTCATGTCCGCCCCAACTGTTTAAGCAATGGAAATGACGATCGATGACAGATTTTACGAAGATGCAATGCGGATTTTTCTTTGGATAAGGTTTGTATACAAGTACGTACATTGGGTTCGGATCCGCTAAAAAAAGATAATGAAAATTCACAATGTCTAAAGGCCAGGGCAAACGGATCCAATATTTCATCCATCACATACCAGTTTTCGAATGCTGAATGAAATGTTGAACTTTCGAATGCTGAATTTTACCAATGTAAAGTTTTCAAAATAGGGAACATTTGATCCAACTTTTGCGGGAAGATCAAAGACAAAGCAAAATGTTGCTGACCCATTTTCAAAATTCTCAAAATAAAAGTTGCGCTGGAAAGTCAGCCCTAATACCCTAAAAGGTCCCTTTTGAGCTCAGTGGCAAGCCATTGCATTCCTTAGATAACGCCCCGATGTTCGACAGAACTCGACCAATTGCCTAAGCACTGGTTTCCTGCACTTAGGGTCCAGCGAATCTGATCTGGTTCAAAGAGTTTCACCAAATTTCGATATTTTCTGTGTTTTTTTTTGGGTGTAAAAGGAACAGTAAAATTGAATAAATAATTCAAACAAGTGGATCCAAGGTCTGAAAAGTAGGTCAAGAGGGGGTAAGTTTTCACCCACATCGGAGCACTGGTCCCTAGCACTGGGAATGTGAGTTCGAATCTGGTCCGGGTCAATATTTTAACGAAGTTTTGATATTCTATTTTTTTGGGTGTAGAATCCAAAGAAATGGTCCGAAGTCCTGAAAATTTAGTAAAAGGCTCGGGAGAGCACCCAAGTGGTAGTCTGAATCGCAGACCTCTACAAAAGCGCAGACCTCTTCAAAACCGCAGGTAGTATAAGGAGTACGAAATCGTTAGTTGATTCCAAGATCAGGTGGGAGAGTTTGCGTAAATTTTTTTACTCGGGGGGGGGGGGAGACATTGCAAATCATGTCCATTTTGCTGATCTGTTTTTTGTTGTCAGAACACCGAAAAAGTAGAAAACGCCGTGGTAATTTGTTCCGGTTTGTAAGATTTTTTCTAAAATTTTAAAATCAAACTATCGATTTTCATCGACTCAGCTACAATAATAACCAAAAGACTTCTATTTGAGAAAATTCGTAACTTCTCAACGAAAGGTTTCAAATCAATAAACGTCTTCTTTTATTAAAACCCAGTTTATAAGAACATTGAGGCTGAAATTCGTCGAAAAATTAGAAGAACATCGTAAGAACATGCCCAACCTCAGTTTTGAATAAAATGACAAGATTTTTATGGTGTGGCGTTATAAAGGGCGATATATTGTGGCGTAAGGGCGTGATTACCGTGATTACCGAAATTACTGCAATTACCATTACCTGAGGGGTATATTGTAATACTCACTTTGTATTATGTCATCATGGTAGAGGGTGATGTGTAAGTTTGGTATGATAGTATGACACGCATTCATAATAAAGTGAGGTTATGTTTCAAATAGTCATGTAAGTGTAGTATGAAATGTCGTCGCTTGTTACGCTTTGTATAGCACAAAGTAGATAGGGAAAGCCACATGTCATCATTCGTGACAAATGTAACATTACTTGATTACGTGTATTAGTGAAGTATTCTTCGAAGTGTTTCTCAGTCCACCATAGATTGCAGACTTCCCAGAATTTTTAAGTTTTCCGTCTTTTTTAATACTTTCTATCCTTACTCTTTTAAGCATGTGTGAAAAAATAGTCAAAATTAATTTAGTTAGTTTATCAATTGTTAGTCTTTTAAAACTCAAGAATCACATAAGAATATCTGAAAAATCAAAATTGCAAACTTTTAAGAATCATGCGGCGTATTTCGAGTTATGTGTTTCTTATAAAAAACTGTTAAGGCACATTTTAGAAATTATTTACCCCGGGGTAAATAATAACGGTCGACGGGGACGTGCTGCTGGAGTTTGAAAAATGGACCCTGTCAAATATAAATGTTTGGTGAATTTGGGACCCTGTCAGAAAGAAACATTTTCGTATAACGTTAGTAAGCAAGTATTTGCAAACGATATTTTATAGTCATTCTTTGCTGTCTTCTTCTCAAAATATCAAGTAGCCAATTATTTTGAAGGGACACTAAAATAATTATATTATTATAAATTTATCAAAGATTTTTCCATTCACACCCTGAAATGTGCCCAAAATGACTAAAAGTAGACGAAAATTGAATTTTTTTAATACCACCCTGAAAATTGTAAAAAAGTTGACCATGTCAGATACACATCTTGAATTTAATTAGTATTGGGACCCTGCCAGATCGAACTTTGTTGTCCGATTAATGTTCGACTAAGTTCGGTTGTCGAACTTTAATTGAATACTGCAAATTCTTCAAAATATAAAGTTCGATTAAGTTCGATTAAAGAAATCGATCTTAATCGAACTAAAAAGACCTTAATAGTTCGATTAGTTTGATCGTTACATTAATTGAACTTAATCGACATTTGCAGAATTTAATCGAACAGTAATTTGAGAAAAGCCCTTCAAACAGAATTTTCGTTGAATAGCCCATATCGGCGTCACATGAAAACTCAGATTTGACCCACGAGAATTGCCCACAATGCATTGTGCGGAAAGAATTTCCCCATGAACTTTTTTCCGCGCAAAGCATTGTGGGCAATTCTCGGGGGTCAAATCTGAGTTTTCACGATATCGTCTATTTGTTGAACGGAGTTATTATTGTCGAATTGTCGAACACTTTTTGTCTTCAAACTTTGTCTACGGAGTTTTTTGACGAATTTGTCGAAGATTTCTTGTCGTCGAACTTTATATGTTTCGTCGAACTTAATGGAATACTCACAATTTTAGCGACTTTTGAAAGGTTCGATCAAAGAATTTAATCAAACTTTTGTTGTTCGATTGAGTTTGACAAAGTTATAATAGTTTGGTAATCGAACTGTTCGATTAATTGCTCCGGCCTAGGAGCCTTTAATTCTCTCTTCAGACAACGGTCAAGAAATTTTTTGTCTGTTTATCTAATCCGATGATCTATTCCGATTTAACAAAAACGGATCACTGATTCCGATAATACTGTGATTTGATTGGCCGAAAAGTATTTAGAAAAAGATGGCTATCGAAAGGTCGTGGACTGGTGAGCTGTGAATACTGGCAAATCTCAGTGAAAGATTGATCATTTTCATCCTTATTCATGATGTTTTAGACATGATTTATGAGAAGTTTGATGGTGCGTTGTACGTTGTACTGCTACTGTATACTGAATTCAAATACGTGTGTTTCTCATGATTTTATGCTGTAAAAATGATCTATTTTGGACTTTTGGTCATTTTTCATGATGATATAATTGGTGGTTGTCCCTTTTGGATTTTCAAACTTGACAATGAAACTTTCAAACACACAGCCATTGATACACAGTATTTTTTGTGGTGTTATGTATGGCTGAAAATGATCCTGTTTTGGACTTTGTTATTGTCGTATTCATCATCGGCTGGCAACCATTCCTTTTGATTTTTCAAACCCGACACAGATTTTTTACAAACATATCACTATCAGAATTCAGTAAAGGATACTAAAACACAATTCCTGTGTAAATTTGAACAAGATTGGAGAAATTTTCACAGTATTATGGCTGAAAATGATCGTTTTGGACTTTGTCGTAATTTTGTCGCGGCTGGCAACCATTCCTTTTGATTTTTCAAACCCGACACAGATTTTTTACAAACATATCACTATGATAATTCAGTAAAGGATACTAAAACACAATTCCTGTGTAAATTTGAACAAGATCGGAGAAATTTTCACAGTGTTATAACTGAAAATGATATTTTTTGGACTTTGTCGTAATTTCATTGGCTGGGGCGACCGTTCCTTTTGAACATTTTTCAAATGCGAAACAGGTTTTTTCCAAATATAACACTATTTATTACATACACACTATTGAACCATTTTATTTGGTTTATCCTACTCTTCTCCAAGTATTATCCCAGCAGAAAAAATAATGCTTAGCTAAAAACCCGTGGCTTAATGGGATAAACTTTTGCGGGGATTAAATTTTGCTGATTTCGCGGATTTGGGTGTCATCCGCAAAATTAAGTCTCAATGGAAATTTGGAAAGGCCTCATCCGCGAAATATTTCTAAACAAAACTCAAAATTTGTCAAACAAATACTTTTTGAATGTTTACTGGCATCAAAGAAGTGCTAATAATGTGTATTTCAACAACCAAAATGCACGATTTGACAGTTAAGTCACAAAATCGTGAAAATATTGCCTTTATAAGAACTTGGAAATATTGACTTCTAAATGTTTATCTCCTTTAGCTCCAATTTTGAACTTCTTAGTTGAGGATGAGTGGGCGGGGGATGGGCTTGGTTATTTAAGCAAGAAAGTGCATGTGTAATCACTTAGAAGAGCTAAACTTCCAGCTGGTTTATTTATTCGTTAAGATTATTTCTCATACTCGCTCTGCAATAGATTTATTGCTTTGCTTTCTGATCTGTTCTGATTAGTAGTTTGTGGGCAACGTTCGAACACAACTAACTCAACAAGCTCATCTTTCACATCTTTTAATCTCTAAAGCCGGAGCTTCCAGCGCAGCTGGTTTATTACGTCTGGCCTATAAAAGTTCCATATCTTTTGCTAGGTGCGATGTGTCATGGTGGTACGTCATGTTGCTTGTGGTATAGTACCATTAGTCATTAACCTTGGTTGCTGCACATGCGACTGAGGTTTCGATTCTCACTCACAGCGGTTCACTAGGCAAGTGAACGAACCTTCGCCCGGGTCAACCCAAAATGCAAGTTAAACATAACAATAACAAAAGTTGCCCTTGCCGCAACCATTGAAACGTGGTGTTAAGTTATTCTGATTTGTGCTGGAGTATTAATTATCTAACATGACATTGCGCCTAGCAAAAGGTCCATTGAAGTCAATCAATCAAGATGATCTAACCCAATCGAAAAGTAAAATTGATTCATGCTCAATTGAAGATTAATTTTTTCAAAATCAAAAATTGAGCAAACAGATGCATATTTAGTTAGGAAAAGTGTGTATTTAATATTTTCTTGACATTATTATCATGCTGAAGTTTGTAGACGTATGACGCGAATATCCATTCTCGCGCAAATTTCTTCCCTTAACCCTTAAGGTATATATCAAGTAGCGGAACCAATTGATTTGTCATTGATTAAAAAATGTATCAAGTGGGCGAGTCTGGTTTAAATGAGAAATAGAAGTCAATCAAAGTTCATTGACCTGCTCGAAATTGATAACGTCAATCAATAAATCCTAAAAAAATGTAAAACTCCATGGCTCAATGATATGGATCCGAGGTAAACAAGCGATACTTTTATGGACCTACCTAGATATCAAACTAATCAGCCAACATTGAAACAATGAAACACATCAGACATAACTGGTCAAAATACAAAAAAATAAAGAAAATGAAAGCATATCTATTGAGAGAAACATTTCTAGAGAATGTGCTCTAAGAATCACTTTTTCGCCTTTTCTCTTTGAGGGTAACTTTACTCTCCAAAGGCAACTTTATTCTCTATCAGGGCCAGTTTTCTCAAGTCAGACCTGGTCGTTTAATATGATTACTTCATCTATGAATTATCGTGCACTATTATACGAAATTCTCGAGTCGTCTCTCGATTTTCTGCGTTTTTCGGGACACCCTGTATATTGAGAAATTAATTGACAATTGGTTGAAAATCGATGAAGGATCAATTAATAATGAGCTGTGGAGAGAATTTAAGCGAACCTTGTCCTTGGATGTTTGGTTCCGGTGGTTTTGGTGGCCCACCTGGGGGTTGCGAATGACCTGTATTGGGCTTCGGGGCTTCATCAACATCTGTTAATAAAATTAAAATTTTTATTTAAAGATAAATGAATTAGTATTCAGCCAAGTAAGCATTATACACCTTTTATAAAAACCAAAAGACTCAAATTTTGATAAATAATCAAGGATAATGCATAGTTCGCCCCCAATCATTTAAGAGATTATGTCTGCAAAATAGGCAAGCAGTGGTGGATCTGAATGGGGTTTAAAATTTAGGAAGTTTAGGACGGAGGCTTATAAGGAGTATGGCTAAAAAAACATTCCACTTAGCAACTATTTACCTAATATTTCGATTTCCATTGGTGTCTCATCTTCTCTTTTACGTTTTCTTTGTTTCCTTTTATCCCCTCTCTCGTGACGTTCTTCAAGCAGATGAAGAGCTTCGTTCCAAGCTGGCGAGTTTATTTCTAAATATTTTGTGTACGATTATCTTAACGAGAAGAAAATCTTCGCTAAATAAACATTTTGGAAACCAAAGGTTGTTGTTCGTGAGCCTCATTTAATTCATCATATATAGTCATTATAAAAAACCTGGTCTGGCAATGTATTGTTTTAGCTTTTTGTTCAATTTTCTTTTGTTAAAACAAAAGACAAGTTGCGATTTGCATACTTTTTGATCAAATTACCAAAATCTCCTTTTGGGATTGGTCTATTTTCTAATCACATGATCAAAAAGTTAGCAAAATAAATCGATTTCGGTACGCAAGCTCTATCTTTTAACAATAAAAAGAGACAAAAAGCCTTCAAGACCAGTGTTTTTATAATGACTATGTTTAAATATTCAAGGAAATTGCAAAAATTCATCAAGGCAAAAGCCTTATCAGCCATTTTAAAACAGGCCCCGATTAGCCTCATTTCAAACAATGTCAATTGAATTCTCTATTTCTTCAATTGACATTGTTTCAAAGTAGTATGTGAGAGAGTGGTCCCCCAACCAAAGCAGATTCTCTTACAGAGAAAATTTTCTTTAGAATGAATCCGTGTCTTGCACTGAATAATCAGGATCTGTTCGGAGATTAGAAATGATGCAGTTATCATGGCACTAGTAAAAGTGAAAGAATAAACAAGGAAAAAGAAACATTAGAATTTACCTGAAACTTTCTCAACAAATATGGTTATCGTGTAATGTAGGTTCTTCCCATCTTTATCCTTTTGTTTATCCTTAACGTGAAAACTCCAATTATTATATTCACTTGGCCATAAAGCACCAATTGTAGGATCACGATTTTCTATGGCGCCAATGATATTTTCCTGGTCAAAATCATAGTGCTCATAATCAAAGGCATGCTGTGTGACAGCTTTGGCGATAGCATGACGAGTGCAAATTGAAGCGTCACCTTGGTCGGTGGTGGTAGCTGAGTGCCCAGGTACATCTTGAATGCTCATTGTTCCTTCATGCTGCTATGACCTGAAATTATATGATGTTTTCTTTAAAAAAAATTAAATAATGACCAAGCGACGAGCAGAAAAATCTGCCTGCGGTTACTACTATGAACCGACAAGTAATTCCTCCTATGCCATTTATACCAGTGGATATCTTACGAGACTTGCAAACACGAAGTTTTACTTTATGCTCCTCATCCAGGGGGGGGGGGCAATCACCCTGACGGCCGAGGGGAAAAGAAAAATTTTCTAATTCTCACCCTGAAAAGTGGCAAAAATACCTAGAAGTAAACGAAAATTGGAAAACATTTCTAATTTCCACCCTGGGACCCTGCCAAATATCTTCAGAAACAAAAAAGGAAACTTGACCAGTGGCACCTTCCCATACCCAATTTTGCCTAAATGCCTCCCCTGTGTTCTCTTAAAATGTTTGTTAATTACCATGAGTATTGTCATGGTGAAAAAACTGTAGAACGATCTAGAGATAGAATAAATCTAAATTATTAACCAGCTATATCGAGCTATGAAGAGAACTTTTCGATTTTGAAATCAGTTGCGCTTGGAATAAAGACTTGGCCGGCCGTGCGGCTTGGCCAAGCAGAAGAAATATAAATTTGATATAGATGACATGCCGGAATTAAACCCAGAGATGGAAAAGGCTGCGGAGTTGGGGATCTCCGCAGATTGAAATAAAATCCAAGTCGCAACAAACCGCGGTGAACGGCGCATCCGGACGCGGATATCTTTTTATATATATTTATTTGGATTTTATTGTTGGTATCGTGTTTTAATATTGAGTACTTATTATTAACTAAATTCGTGTCCCTTCTGTTGAGCCTTGACCCAGGAACTAAAAAGGGTACCAACCCGTCTCCTTAACTTCCAGCGGTAAGTCAGGCCGATATCTGGGAAAAACTTTTAGATATAAATTTGTTCTCATAAACCCAGGCATTGCCACGACATCTGAGGGCTCAACCGGGATACACGTTTTTTTTAATAAGGAACCTTAACTTTGCTCTGAGCCTGGAGTTCCTTATTTTTGCAGAGAATTTCAGCCTCAAAGTTCCTTATCGAGTTCCTTATTTACATAGCTGCTCAGTTTGGATTCGCAAAAATTGGATTCCTTAAAACTTCTTATTTTCAGCCTGAGCAGTTCCTTAACAATTCCTTATTTTTTGGACCATTTTCAGCCTCGAATTCCTTATATTTATAAACGTGTTAAAAAAAAAACGTGTAGCTTGATGGTGATAGGCAGTTATGGAGTGACACAACAACAACAAAAAAAATCGCAAAAATCAAAAACTTATAAAAATTGAACGCGACTGAAATACAAATTACCATACAGAAACCGATTGAGTGTGAATTTCGAGAACACTTTTCTATTTTCAAGAGAACGAAGAGATGATTTTTCAATTTGTTTGGTTAAAACAAAGGCTATGTGTATTGTTGGATATGTTTGTTATTTACTTGGTTGTTTGAAGGAGTGGTGCTCACTCTTCTCGATGTCTCATGTGTATTTTGGCTTGTCACCCCTGATGTTTTCAAGACTTGATCGACAGTTACTGGACTCCACGTCTATCCAAGCTTGGACTTAGCGAATCGCTTACACTCGAGCTCTGATAGACCAGGTAGTCACTCAACTCCGATCTTAAGAATCACAGATATCGAACAATTATCTTGCGGCTAGAAACATCGGCATGCCGAATTATTGGTTGAATTTCGATCGAACACTTTCTGGATGGTTTGAGGATGAAGGTAATAAAGATATAGATGGAGAAAAAACGTCTCGGTAATGACCTAAATGGTCGTTGAAATCTTTTATAAATCTATTCAAAGCGGCTTTTCTTTGATGTACCATAATTGGAAGCAAAAAAACCGAAATGTAAATTTATAAGAACAGAAGGGAGAGTGTTATCCTGATTGAAATAAACATATTATGCAAAAAGTTCTTGCTCAAACGCGATACAAAAATAATTTTCTCAAAGTAAGGTGAATGATTTCATATATCGATGTATATTTGGGCGAACACTGTGCTAATTTTGAGAGTTTCAGCTTTTTTTCCTTGAAAATTTCTTCATTATAAATCTTTACGTCTAAAAGGAAGGGGGCTTTCAAATTCTGATGGATGCTTAATTAAAAGGTTACCTAATCGTAATATAGAATTCTTTTTTAAATTTATCGATGATTTTATGAAAAGGACCGTTAGAAATATAGGATTTTGTGCTTGTTACGGCAAGCTTTTTCTTATTTTGATCAACAAAGCTATTATCTCACAACATCTTTTTATTCAGTTTTTTATGAACTTAAATATTCCCATAAGTGCACACAAAATTGATCATTTTTTCCCATTGCAATCAAGGAGCCGTTCTGCTTCCGATGATTAGGTACAATGAAAGGAGTTACTTCTCCCATCTATTTCTTATCACCTCCATGGTTTGTATTACAGTTCGAATACATTTCAAGGGCTAGATGTCGTGCTTTAAGACATCGCAGGCAAAAAAGTGAATTTAACCCAAAAGTATCACATGCATTTATCAAATTTCCCAGAACAAAATGACTCCTTTCGCTACAAGTTAATAGATGTTAATTAATGCCCCAAACACACCACATATAATCCACGGCGGAACAACACCCGCCGTCTCCCGCCACGCATCGCATCGCTCTTTTTTGTTCTTCTAGTTATTCTAGTGTAAATGGTGCCTTAATAAAATCGAACAATATTAGTTGAACGATCGAACATTTTTATTCGAATCAAGAATCGCCTGTCGAAATCATCAAAACATAAAAATAAAACAAAAACAAAAATGTACAAAGATGGCTTGTTGGTTCTTGGGCAGTTTTAATTTATTTCTTGACAAATTTGATTACCTCCATACTTCTTTATCATAGATTATCCACTTGGTTTTGCAAGGTAAGTTTCGTTCACTAAAAGAGCACTCCTCCCGCCCGCCCGCGGGACTTGCAAAAACCTCTCATTAATTGACCTTATTTGATACTTGATACTTGCTGTTAAAAGTCAAGGGATGATGAAGATCCTTTCTGTCAATGTTCAAACTAATTTTTTCCCATTTAACAGCAAAATAAACATTTAAAACCGAAGAACCACTGCTTATATGTGTGCCGCCCGCGCGAGGCAATTTGATCAACTTCAGATTCTAAGTCCGTGTTTCGGCTTCCGGTAATTTTTTGCTGTTCACTGCTAGGGTACACCATTTTAAAACGGCATTTTTCGCAGTCCTAGCTACCAAACCGAGAAAGTTTTCGTGGCTTCAAGCCAAACCATTCAAGGTCATTTTGATAAAATCATCGGTTTGAAAATGTGATTTATATAGCAAATTTTATAGCAAATTTTCGCTTGGGATAGAAGTTAAAGGTACGTGCACAATATAGCAAAACTGCTTCGCTCATAAATTCGCTTCGCAACAAGAACTCATTTGCTTATATCTGGCTTGTTTATGTTCCTAAAAATACACTGAATTTGAAAAAAACAAACAGAACAAAGCTTTCAAGATGCTAGCAGAAGCTATTAGAAAGAGAAAAACAACAACTTCGGTGGTTCTTCAGTTGATTTGGAGGCTCTTTCGGCATCAATATTTTGTGTGTTTTGTAAGGCCTGAAAACCGCAATATCGAGCTTTGTTTACCTCCCAAAAAGTGTTGCGTAGCAACAACGCGAGGAGGTTGAATTTCCGATAAGGTGTATTACGAATTGCAAAGGAATGCTATTCAGTACACGTTTTTTTAATAAGAACATTCCAAAATTTTGATACCTTCAGATGCTCTTAACTTCATCAGTGTCAGTTTTAAGCCTATAAATTTTTCTTAATATTTCCTTAATTTCACCATTTTGTATGGCGCGCCAAAGCGGAAATAAATACTATCTTCCATTTCGCGACACTATCTTTCATTTCACGACACTATCTTTCATTTCGTGACACTATCTTTCATTTCGCAACACTATCTTTCATTTCGCGAAACTACCTTTCATTTTGCGACACTATCTTTTATTTCGCGACACTAACTTTCATTTCGCGACACTATTTTCCCAAAAAAACATTATCTTAATTGAAACGATACTATCTTTTTTACAGGATACTATCTTTATTGTGGAAGTCGAGAAGTGCCATCGACAAAAAAATATTTCATTTTAGTAAAAAAAATTAAATTTAGAGAAAAATTTAGTTTTAGAAAAAAAAATTAATTTTAGGAAAAACATTTAATTTTAGAAAAAAAAAATTTTTCCAGAGAAAAAAGAGAAAAAAGAGAATTTTTTTTGCCCGATTCTGTGCGTACATACACGAAGTCCACTAGCCTATACTAGACGTCACCCGCGTTTTTTTACGCAATTAACGTCTATTCCACTTTGCGATTTTTTCGAATGTTTTGAGCCCGGTGTGACAAAAAAAATTAACTCCCCTAAATAATGACTCCCCAGTCATAATAAACTAGTAAATAGTGACTCCCCACCTCAAAATAAACTAGTCAATGAAGACTCCCTAGAGTTGCTATTTCCTAGGAAATCTTGACCCCCTTTGGTTTAAAATGAATCCCCTCTATTATCTATGACAAAATTATTTAAAAATTCATTTGGCTATCCAGGGCTAACTCTACAGACCCCCGTAAGAGAAATACTCCATCTGAGGGAAGCATTTCCTTCAAGAATTTTTCTTTTTTTTTTCAAGATTTGAC
The DNA here is from genome assembly GCF_902728285.1 of Clytia hemisphaerica. NCBI lineage: Eukaryota > Metazoa > Cnidaria > Hydrozoa > Leptothecata > Clytiidae > Clytia > Clytia hemisphaerica. The sequence continues at coordinate 1,007,434 of NW_027104280.1, read as the reverse complement.
TCAAAATTTGTATACTGTATACCTCCCTCTTTGTAAGATCATGTTACAAAATACTGGCGAGAAACCGAATGAGGAATAAACGTTTAAACTTCGTGTCTACCGACAATTACGTGAAAAGTCTGTTCTGCGGAATACCATACATTCTGAAAATTCTTAAAGTCCCTTGAAAAATGAAAGAATTTCGGCAAAAGGTGGGTGTCAACGACGAAAATCAGCTCTGCAAAAAATTCTTATTTCATAGCCTTGAACGAGAAAAGTAACGAATTAGCAAAATTTAGCATCTTAAAGCAATTCTCAAAAGGTTTAAAATCTGAAAAACAGGGGACAATAGAAATCAACGAGAGAATGCGCTTGTCACAGTGATCTTTTAGAAGAAATATTTACAGTAATCCCAATGTGATGAAAGTTAGATACAGTACGTCCATAAAAAATTAGTCCTCCGTCTTTGAAGTGGTATAGCTTTTCGAATTTTTGGCCAATTTTGAAAATTCTTCCACAGTGAGATGGAGCATTTATCAGGCTTTCCAAAAATATAACTTTTCAAAAAAAGCTTCACAACATAAAGGAAAATCGAAGATTTAAGCAATGCTACAGTTCAGTGGCTCCGTAATCATCAATTAAATCTTTTGTCTATCTATCATTTTACATAAGAAATTAAGCTTATAACTTTTTCATGTCTTGTACTATTAAATAACAAGTTTTAAAGGATTACAATGGTATAAAAATCGCAATGTAAAAATTTTTAAAAAAATCTAAAACTAAAATCTTATATTAGTTAAAAACTTGATTTTTAAGTTTTAGAAACCTTTTTTGAGCAAAGTCTTTGTACTTTTGAATGGAGGGGAAGATTTCCTTTCTAACGGTATAAAATTTATGAAAAATTAATTTTTCTATGGAAGGCTATGGCACTTTTAAAACAGAGGACTAATTTCTCCTGGACGTACTGTATAAATAAAAAGACAACTTTGGTAAAAACTGTGACAAACAGATCACACGGCTATAAAGCAAGGGAACGTACAAAAGTTTTTCTTTAAGGACCTTAAAATGATACCTGGAAGATCTATTAGAAAGGCGAAGGAAGAATATCTTGCAAAGACATTCAAATACGAATGCTAAAGGGCCCTTATGTATGGATATATATAGTAAAGTAGTGTGAAAAAACAATGACTACATTGGGGGGGGGTCATGATAAACTAGTTTATCTTGACTCCCTCAGCTTTTTTAAGGGGAGTCATTATTTACTAAGGGAGTCAATATTTCCTAGGAAATTTCTACTCTAGGGGAGTCATTATTTCCTAGTTTATATTAACTGGGGGGGTCAACATTTACAGGGAGTTAAAATAATCCGCTACACCGGGCCGGGTTTTCGGGAAAAAGTCAAACATTCGATTTTTTGACGTCACTTTTAACTTTCGAAGCTCCTGCAGTACCAGCAAAATAATAGAATTTGCGTCAAAACACTTGAAAGGCTTCTATTTTTCGGAAATCGTCAAAGTGGAACTCACTAAGAAACGAGATGAAAAATCCCGGTTTTTAGTGAGCTGCTCGCTAGAAGTCCACCGTCTGAAAAAAAAAATTCTAAAAGAGAAAAACTTTTTGGCCCGATTCCTCCCGTGCACACTTGCAACTTTCGTTTCCATGCTTCCTGGATTTGTGACTTTGTGAAGACCATCAGATGATTTTTTGCACATAGATGTCAATCAACAAAACAAACAATACAAAGTTGACAGAACCAAATTTTGTTGAAGAAAAAAAGGGTAGGTAGAAAACCTGGCCCACCTCTCTGGCCCGGGCAATATGGCCTACCCTTGGCCTACCCTTTGGCCCACCTTACAACTCTAAAAAAGATTTGATTCTTGTCATTCTGAAAATCTGCAAACCAATTCTGAGGTTGGACTTTGGTTTTTCTGGCATTTAGAAAAACAACGAGACTGAAATAAACAAAAAAAAATAAAAAGTTTTGAGTCTGCATTTTACACCTCTGACATAGATTAAGGGGACCCCCGGGAGAGGGTCTGGTTAAGTCCTGTACGGGTGCTAACAACCCCCGTAGCGCTGTTTCTTCAACTTTTCAGGACTTCGGACCCCTTTTTTCGAAATCTTCACCCAAAAAAACATAAAGTATCAAAACCTGGCGAAAAACTTTGACGTTGACCCGAACCCGACTCGAACTCGGGATCCCTAGTGTGAGAGCACAATGCGCTACCATTAGGCTGACTTCTGTTAAATTATACTAAAAGTTTTAAGGGTCTGATCCCTTGGTCAGATAGACAAGACCGACGTTAAGAATATTTCACCCTCAATTTTGGCACTTTCTTAAGAATAATCGAACCTCTCATCCAAAGTACACTATTCTTATAAAAAAAGCGTTTATTTAATTCTCAAAGCATTTAGAAGATTTGACCAATTGTTTGTCGTAAAACGGCTGATGCAATAACGACAACGCGCTTTATGATAAAATCATAATGAAATTATAGCGCATCCCGACGCACACATATCATTATAACCTGGTTGTCCGAGAATAAAATCGGGGAAAAAAATGTTTGAAGGTGGGCTAAAGGGTGGGCCAAGGGTAGGCCATATGGCCCGGGCCAGAGAGGTGGGCCAGGTTTTCTACCTACCCAGAAAAAAACATTGAATGTTTTTTCGGGCGTTCTGGATAGGAAATAAGAGGTTTCATTTCCCATCCAGGAGTCTCGCCTCTAGCTCTTCGGACTTGGAAGTCAGTGGTCTAATGTCTCCTTACTCATCAACTCAACAGATTATCCATCCTGCGCACACTACGCTCTGCTCTAAAGGGATATGGCCAATGTAACGATCTGACTTGGTTGTTCAGCCAAAACATTCAAAACCACCTAGCTTTTTGCTTTAAAACAAAAGCAAAGGTTCTTATCGTCTAGGACCTACCTAATCATGCATTTAACACCACATATATAATTGATATCTACATGACCGTGACCATTAAAACAATCATTCAGAACCCAAATAGTGACGATTTATCAAAATTAAAAAAAAAAACACGTTTAGCGACCAAAATTTCATGCTCAAATACAAATATTCTTTCATATTAAAAACTTCGTAAACAAAAAAAAACNCCCGTATTTGGACCATTCTATTGTGGGCGCAAAATGGGGCGGAATTCATTTTTTAGCTATTTTTGAAACCTAAGGCTAAGATTGATTGTTCTTAATTTGTTCTTAGGTTTCAGCTGAAAATGAGCTTCATGTTTTTATAATATTTTGTAAATATATTTGCACCAATTCTTTTTACCCTTGTTGAGTCATCAAAGTTGAAAATAAAGTTATTCGGTTTATTCAGACATGAATTATTTTTGTTGTAAAACAACTGCGACATCGAGACATACCTTTGATTTGTGGAGACTCTGCAAAGATATAATTGGATTCAGTATTGCAAGTTAGCTGTGGTTTTTTGCTTTATACAATTAATCTCCTGGAGGTTTTTCTTGCATATTCTGTTATCAATGGCCGGTCAATGGCTCAAAATCTACAGCTTCCACACCCCTGGGTCAGTGGCCCGGTCAGATCCACCCCGGTGAGTAGCCCGGTGAAAAAAATGCCTAAAAACAGGCCAAATTTTGTCCCCGGTGGAAAATTGGTAACCCCGGAGAGTTTTTTCTTTCTAAATAAATATTTCTTAAACTTCTTACATTTTAAACAGAACAATAATATAAGAAGAAAACTAATAAAGTGAAAAAGAAATGAAATTAACAAAGAAAAATAAATTTTTGTTGCAATTTTGCAATTACTTTTTAAACTTGAAGAGCTTTCCGAGAATATTTTACGCATACACGTTTTTTTTTATAAGAACAAACTATATAAGAACATAAGGCTTCGAGCCCAAAAATTTAAGAACATTCTAAGAACATACTTTGGCTTTGGAGACTTAAAAACATGCAATTTCTTAAGAAATTACATCAAAATGCTCAAAAAATGCTGAAAATAAGAACATTTTAAGAACATTTTTAGGCTTCAAATCCAAAAAACTAAGAACATCCGAAGGCTTCGAAAATTTTTGACGTTCTTATAAAAAAAAAACGTGTATTCAATGTACTAGACTTTAAAGCGTTTGGGTTCTATGTAATTTCACTGAAAACTGTTGAAAAATTGAATGCGTTGTTTGATACACGTATTTGCTAGCAAAGATATTTTTTTGTATTTCAGATTATTTATTGGAAAAAAATACATTTTAGTTTGTCAATTTCAACATTTTCATTATGGGCATTAAAACCTCATGGCAAAACTGTCTTAATTTCGCATGATTTAATTAAACAGAAAACTAGCCATAAATCTTGAACTACTCTTCAGATTAACCTTGTATTTAGAATGTAGACTCACTGGAAGCATTGAAATACATAGGTTGATAAAAAAATAACTCGAATAAACATCCGGGTTCAATTTTTCAATTTTTCGGTACAGGGCGTTTAAGCATTTCCCTTTTTTGACCGGGGCGATCTTAGCCAAATTGAGGTTTAATTACAAGCAGGGAGTATAAATAGCATTATAGAACAATTTGAGGCTTAAAATAAAAATATTAGTCATAGCATCAAAAGATTTTACTGGTCTTTATATAAAAAAAACTGTACCCCGGTGAAAATTTACCTCAAATTTTCCAACCCGGCGACTTTATTCAGTCAAAAGTCTGTCCCGGTGAAATCCTGTTATTTTCTTAGCCACCCCGGTGAGCTTTTAAACTCTACCGGGTTACTGAGACAGGGGTGTGCTTCCCGCGTAATTTTAATAGACTTCCTCGTCGAATTTTCTTCAAACTTCATAGAAATAACCTTAGAACCTATAGATAATATTTTCAAAGTACTCCTAGAACATACACATATATCATTTTCAGAAATCTAAAGAGTTTCTAATAATTCTACTAAATCATATGCAAAATGTGAAGAGTCAATGCCTTTATAGGAGGGGAATTGGTTGATATCAATCAAGGCATAATTCCCAGTATGCTCTTCCATCAAAATATCAAAACCATACAAATTCAATCCTGAATATTTCTTGATTCTTAAAATAATCTCTTCGATGATTTCCTTATCTAAGAGAGAACTCTTTTGGTCTGAAGAAAACCATGTTTGGTGGTTCGGATCTTCGCTGTGTAAAACTTTATTAAAACATTGACCCAATTTAGAGATATTAAAAGAATCGAATTCAATATTGGTTTCAGGTTGCTTACAATTGATTTCCAAGGAATCTTCAACAACCAGATTCTTCACAGATGGTCTTTCACATATATGGTACTTGTTGCCAATAACAAAGACTTTGTATAACACAGCTCCATGATCACAGAATTCTTGAACAAGGTACGGCTTCTTAAAGTCTTTTAAACCCTCATGATTGAACACTAGGCTCATTAAATGTGAACCGTCATCAAAATATGCAGAATGAGGCTTGACAACCACCGGGAACTGTATTTTATTTTCAATAACGGTCGTTTCTAGGTCCAGATCGGTGATATTTTCAGTGATATCTAAAGTCTTTGGTAAGAATACACTTCGGTTCCCAGTCTTGAAGATGCAATGCTCGATTAAATCGATCATCAGTTTTCGATTGGTTAATCGCCAACAAAAATCCATATTATCGATGATGATCGTTTCAGGATATGCTTTCGTGTACAATACGAATTTATCGATTTTCCATCGTGCGATTTCTGGTTCATCTTTATGCTCGTTATAAAAATCGAGTACTTTATGTAAAACGAAATCGAAAGGTCCTTGTGATTCGATATCTTTATCGATATTTATTTCGATAATTTGTATATTCGATTCGTGACATTTATCAACGATTCGATTCGGTAAATTCATGCGAGTTGCTTTACCAATGGGAACTAGTAGACCGAGTCTAATCAAACGCATTCTTGTTTCTCCTTTTTGTACGGTCTTTATCTGTTTCGAGGTTTGGGATAACGAAATATATGTATTTAGAGTATCACTCTGTTTGTGTTAGCCTGGATATCCAAGCTCAAAATTTTAGAAAAAATAAGTTTTACCTCAGCCAGACAAAGTTCTAAAATTATAGAGCTTGGTTCACCTAGAAATCAGGTGAACCCCTGTTGACAGATTTTCCTGCATGAACCCCATGGCTGCAAATAAATATATGCACATAATGACATGCATAATTTCAAGATGGTACCCCAGCAGTGATAAATCAATTTAGAATGGCAGCCTTGACCATGAAATATAGACAGTGTGGTGGAAAGTCTGTTAGACAGAAAGTGCAAAGTAAATTTTGGAGAAAATTTTTTTCAAAATATCCAACCCAAAACAGCAATACAAAATTGGCAAACAGAAAAGAAGAATTGAAGCAAAAGAAAGATATACCTTTAGTTCTTTACACGATGCAACCAAGTCATTAAGAAGATTAAAACAAGAATGTCTAAGCCTGTCTAAGCAAGTAATTGAAAAGAAAACAACCAGAACATCAAAAATTCCCATGTTTTGATCTTCACACTTCTTCCCTACCATTATTGTTATTTTTATTTGGATGCGTGGTCAAACACCCAAGGGAGATAATTACATATTCTATTGTTATTTGCTTCGAAGAAGAAAAGTCAGGGAGATTTGCAAAGCAGCGTATGCGCCTTGCTGATCGCCCGCGCGGTCCACCTAAATATTTAGGCGAACACTTCAAGTCGGCTCGCATAATTTCTTATACGCGCGCCACCATTCAGATCTCTGATTCGCTTGGACCAACCAATCAGAATATCCGCATAATCATCCTCAGATGAGAATGCAGACGATCTAGGTAAACCAGACCGTAAACATAAGAAATATCAAAATCAAAAAAAGTTTACGGGCTGGATAACCAGGCTATGTTTGTGTTATAGAAACCGTAAAACGTCTTTCTAGAACAGTATATAGTGTAGACAAGAGGGGTGCAAAGTTCGTGTAGGAGAGCAGATTTTTATGACTTAGTAGTTCTATATTTATAATATAAAAAGGTAATTACCGTGACATAAAAATCTGCTCTTCCTACACAAATTTTGTATCCCTCTTGTTTAAGCTTTTGTAGAACATAGTCTATTGATGTCATGAAAGTGCTATCGATCTTGACATCAAGTTTTGCTTAAAGACTTTTTTAATATGAGATACTTAAACCATTTTTTCCTTATTATGCTGTATTAAGAGGATAAGATGTTCAGAGTTGAACGGCGTAAAATTAATTAATATTTTTAATAAATCTAACAATACGTCAGAATGGAAACTATAATCACCTACCGTGAAAAGCACACCGACCAATTATCTGATATTCCGATTGGCGGTTTGGCGGCCGCCCACGCTAAAGCTCTAAAGGAGCGGGCCAATTTCCCATCGGAGAGGAATGATGGTCGGCCTTTGATGTGCCGCACCTGCATTCGGGTTCAATAACCCTTGTGCTTAAACCTATGAATATTTCGGCTTGATTTTTATTGACAATAGAAATCTCTTAGGAATTCCTCGAGGGAATTCAATTGTAATACTCCCGAAACAATCCCACAATGCATCGCTTTTAAAAAAAAATCAAAAAATCCGATAAGATCATCAATTATAAAAATCTGGTGATGGTGTCAGCTATGATTTCGAAAAGGTTGATGGATGCGTTATTGACAGGAGAAATTTTTTGGTACCGCTGTGGATACCCCTTAAAATCACATACACACACACATCACTTTTTTTACAGCGGTGTATAAAACACGACTTCTGAATTTTAATTTATTTTCAACATAATCTTTGATGTTTACTTTTTTTGTAACTGATCATCCCTACATGTACATGGTGATACAGTAGCAAATCAGAGAAAATAAATACATGGAGCGTGGGGAAGAAATCTATATATTAATATGCTGAAACGTGTGTGTTTACAACGTTCTGTAAAAAGTTTTCGAAATTCTAACAAAGCTCTACAAAGCTCTTTACGGCGTTGAACCATCGTCTTTTTGCACCCCGTGCAGTTTTCCTACCACTAGACGAACTTTGAGACGCCAGTATACTATTTTCTTTACAGCAACATTGCAGCTGGATGGGTTAAAATCAACCTTCTTCACAAATATAATTTTTGCTTTTGAAGATTCCTTATTCAGATGCTCTTTAAAACTTTCTGCTTACTATAGCTGCTCCCTATCACTTTCAAAACTTTTCAAAGTCTTTTAAAGTCACTCTCGAATGTCAAGCTACGATGGCCAGCCACGATGGCTTAAAAGATCGAAAATTTAATTCTTGTAAGCCATTTACTTAATAATTGTGGTTAAAAATTGCGATGCAATGTTATCTTTTCTCTCCATTTTTCTATTAAATGAAAATAATCGTATCACTATTTCGGCAGCTATCTTTCTTCCTTTAGACATTTATATGTATAGTGATTCGCTGGATTGGGACACGCAGCGTGCGACGCTGCGCATACGGCTAGTTATCTATGAAACATCTTAAGATCTATAAACAAAAATATATACACAAAAACTACACATACATAGATTTATGAATCAGAAATTTTACAAACAAAACTAAAAGCATTATTGATTTTGTCACTGTTTTCAACTGTGAAAGTCGGCTTGACGTCATCAAAGTTCCATTGACATTTGATTTCGACTGCTAGTATTTGTAGTTCATCTGTATCCTGGATATCGTTGAATCCAGGAGGCCGACACCATAGTTCATCAGTTGTCTCTCTACGTTGAAGATGGTCAATTCGATATGTCCCATCGTTGTTGCGATCAAGAAACAACCCGACGTACCATTTCTTTTTGAATTTTGCGTCCCAGACAGCTGCGACTGGCTGGTTTGGTTGAAAATTGTCAGTTTTCTCAGTAGTTGAACTTTTCTCAGCAACAGCATTATCTTTAAGCATATTCATTATCTCTTCTTCTGATTGAAAAGTCACACTTTCCTCGACAATAGTTTCTTCTTAAAAAAAAAACAGTCAGATTTTCGATCATTTCTTCAAGAGAAAGGTTATTTACCTCATAAAGTTCTCTTTTCGCCTCAGCGTCGCGCTGATGAGTGACTTGCTGATATTGAATCTTCTGTCTCAGGAATGTTTTAAGCTTCGGTGGGTTAGACTGAACAAGTGCTTTTAATTCACTTACCGATGTTAATGGACCGTTGTGATCTTTGCATTTCTTTAGTACTTGATCAACAAACTGAGAAGCTCTCGCCTTCTTCTTGATAATTGGCACGTATTCTAGCTCGCTTCAGTTCATTTTTTTTTGTGTCGATGAAATTTGCATCTCGTCGAGAAGTCTAATGGTTTTCTGGAAGGATTTCTCAACAGAAAGGCTTTCATCTGCATCTAAGAGCACGAGGTCACCTCTGATTCTCTTTGCTTTAAACAACTTATTTGAATGGTTAGCTGAAAGCGATGTTAGATACCCAAACTTTGCTAAATAACGTTCACAGTTCATGTTATTTGTGGGCAGGTTTTGTCTTTCACTCGTTGTGAGAGAATGAATTCTGGTAGCACGTTGATTTGTTTTTCCCCATCTGGAGCCCAGTACTCTTGCTTACACTGCAATTTAACTCCAATAGCAGCTTGAAGGCACATCTCGTCTAATAAATAAGTATCGAGTTGAGTAATTGGACCTTCTTTGACAACATGCACGTGTGTCCAATCAATTTGTATTCAGTAAGGGTGTCTAGCCTCTTGCTCGAAAGGTCAGTACAAAGTTTCGATAGAACTTCTATACAAGATTCTTGGTCTGCCTTTTCGATGAAATTCAAGAAAGGCATGGTTACATTATATGTAAATTTTGCCAGTGCTTTAAAACCCGCAATGATAAAGTCACTTTCTAGATAAATTCGGCAAGCCCTCACGGCTATCGTAGACTGACACCGCTTGATAACCTAATCTAATGAATCTTTTCTCTTTATAAAACCTAATGGTTTTGTGTAAACCTGTCTCCTCGAGCTCTAAATTGAATACATCTGCCAATGGTATTGTCTTCCCGTCACAGCCACTAGCTTCAGAAGGGCTTCTAGTGCGGCCTCGGTCACGCTTTTCTTTGATCTAAGGAATGACTTCAGCTGAGGTTCACATGACACAATGGATTCACGGAGACCGATCTTTGTTTCGATTTGGCTCAGCGTTACTAGGTTATCAGCGTCTAGTCGCTCAGATGTGTGTGACTTGCACAAAATATGATGGGGTATGTGAGTAGATTGAAGTTATTTTCTAATCGTTGAACCGAAAATAACCTTATTTATTTACTAATCCTTTAGAAAAAACACAAGTACTGTTAAAGGCCTTAAAAGCAAAATCTAAGAAAATGAAGAAAGTGAAAACGAGATAATTTGTTGAGACAGGCTTGCACCCTTTTATTTAGTTTAGTAGTTAGGCGTTTCAAGGCTCTCGTGGGAAAAAGGCCCGTGGCAACCTGGAATACGATAAAAAAATAAATACTGTACGAAAAATTATTCTACGAAACTTAATCTACGAAATTATACACCTTGATAAAAAACACTACTTTTCTTTGAAATAAAATGTTACTTTTGCATACTGTAAAAATTAAATAAACACCATATTCTTTATAGTGAGGTCGGGTAGCACATAAAAACGTAAGAATACTTCAGATGGTGATTAAAGCATGAAATTTGGCACAGATGATCCTTAGAGGGTCTAAAACTTAATTGCCCCCGCAAGGAGCGCAGCGACTGAGGAGGCATTCATAGCTTCACGCAATATATTGGACTGGAATCTCGATTTTTTGCGAATTGTTTTTGTTTTTGTGTTTGCGTCGTAATCGGCTTTCCGGCCAATTAAGTGTTCCGCAAAAATATGGCGGTAAATTATACAGCGGTAAATGTTATACATATTTTCATGGTACGTTATATGCTATTACCATTATTGCGTATTACATTTTATTAGTTTTGATTTAGCATTGAAAAGCTGAAGCGAGTGTTATAAATGCAAATTATAGAAAAAGTATAGTGATTACACCATAACACGAATTACATCTGATTATAATATTACTTCTGCAAATCAAAACAAACAAAATGGCAGACTGGTTATGATGATGAGCTGATTCATTTTGACTGGAAAAATGAAAAAGTGTTTTGTATATATGTCAAATTTTGTTTCTTGTCTTTGAAACTGAATACTAACTACTGTAATTTAGTCAGAAATTCACTTCAGCAATGATTTCAATTCTTTTTCCAGAATCTTTAAAGAAATTTGCTTAAGTTTTCAAATGTACATTTGATATTTTTGTTCAAACTCTAATTTATTTTTGTCTGTCATTTTATTGATAACTACCTTTATTGTTTACAGGGCTTCTTGAGCTTTAAATACCATATGGTCGTAACTCGAGAAAGTCCTTCTTAACCTAGTAAAACAACCGGCAATGTACAAAAAAGATGAATGTACGCATATGTAAAGTTGAATATCCAAACGTGGTTGACTTTTTCTTTTGGTCTTCAAAATAATTTACCTCACTTAGAGTGTTTTTACGTCTTTTCAGTGTGGTAAATCTTTTTCAAAAACCTGAAAAAAGTTTGTTTACTCGTTAAACTTTACATGTGCACGTTAAACTTTTTCATGCAGTTGTGATAGCCTAAATAACTTACGCTCCAGTGGTTTGGTGAAATAGCTCAGACAGTCATACAGAAACACCATAAAGGGAAAGTATATCGCTAGCTATAAACTCAAAAAGTCTAGCTTCCTGAAGGCACGTCTCTTCATTGTCTGCGCTGCGATCAGCTTGGAGAAAAGATTGCATCATGAAAAAGGACTATGCACTTGAAAAGAAATTTAGGCGTGTCGTGGAATAGAAATTATGATTGACAGTTTGACCACGTGACCAGTAGGGTCACGTGGATATATAAATAGCGCGACATTTGTAATCCGCGCATTTTAATTTTTCTCGACTGTACGTCTGAATGAACCACAATGGCATTCCTTTACTTTTCTTTTGACCAACAACATAGAAGATTTTGCTTGAGAAGTGCAATCACAGCGTAAGCTAGTGGAGCCCTGGCCTTAACTAGGATAAGTGAGTTTCTATTTCACCTAACTTAAGATGGCGCAGAACTTTTTGATAAATTTTATACGCAGTATCCTCTTGACTATTGTTTATTAGGCAAAGTAGCAATAGAGAAATGTTGAAATATAGCAGCCAATGAAAAAAACAAGCTATTTTTGATTGGTTACCTTGTGGATTTATTCACTGCGTATGTCCATATATTTTGCCTACAATCTAAGATGTCTGCGACATTATTAGAAAAGGTCTATTTAGTGAATAATTAATCATGACATATACAGTATCGTTATAAGAAAGAAACTAGGAGAAAAAACAAACAAACAGGAGATGTGAAAATCAGAAAGATAATGATACCATAACTTTTTAAATATATTTTTGAGAGGCTTTTCCAGCTTTTCCTTAAATTTTATTAAGTTATTAAGCTGCATGAATTCTTCAAGTATGTATTTTTTTATAATGGAATATAATTTTTTTTCAAGCAAACGCCTCAATCAATAAATCAATCAATCAATCAATCAATCAATCAATCAATCAATCAATCAATCAATCAATCAATCAATCAATCAATCAATAATTAAATCAAACAATTATTCCTGATTATTTTTTAATGTTTAATCTTTAAAGCATTAAAGCTTTATAAGTGCATGACATGATCTTTATGTGGGGGCATTTAGTGAAAGCTATGACTAGTTTTAAACAGTAACACCAAATTTTGCCATCTGGCCACCTGCCAGATGACGTCATCAGGTGGCTGGGCAAAAAATTATTATTTTGAAAATATTCAAAATCTGATGGTATCAGCGGAAAGAGCATGAGATGCTGATAAAAATTGAGGTATAAAACATGCCTTGAAGATCTTCCTATCAAAAGTTATGGAGGTTGAAAGTTTTTTGATGACGTCATCATAAGCCTTTCCAGGCAAAACTTAAAAACCTCGTAATTTTGGTACAAATTGACCAAATTTCATGTTTTATACATGAATTCATATCAAAATTCATTGCTTTTTCCGATTCCGATGTTCAAATTGAATAAAAAGCTTTAAATCCTACAGAATACTAAAACTTAGATTTTGAGCTTTACAAGGCAAATCAACGCAGCGTTCTCCCTTCAGGAGCACAGTGTACAAACCAACTAATTTTTTTGGATGTTTTAAGCCTTCCTATGTTGTTTAGACCCAAGCATCAGATGGAACTTCAAATTTTGACATGGATTCATGTATAAAACACTAAATCTGGTCAACTAGTTCCGTTATTACGGTATTTTAGGTTTTGCCTGGAATGGCTTATGATGACGTCATCACAAAACTTTAAACCTTCATAACTTTTGATAGGAAGATTTTCAAGGCATGTTTTATACCTCAATTTTTATCAGCATTTCATGCTCTTTCCGCTGATACAATCAGATTTTGAATATTTTCAAAAAAATATTTTTTTGCCCAGCCACCTGATGACGTCATCTGGCAGGTGGCCAGGTGGCAAAATTTGGTGTTACTGTTTAAAATTAAGTTTTAGACCCTCTAAGGATCATCTGTGCCAAATTTCATGCTTTAATCACCAACTGAAGTATTTTTGTGCTAACAGACCTCACTATTACAATAATTACCGATACTCGAGGTCCTAAAACGACCTAATTCTACGAAATTATACATCTTTTTCATACACCAATTCCTCTGGGATATAGAGAAAGAAAATGGTACTTTGCCTACCGTCAAAATTGAAGTTATCGATAAAAGTTAGACAGCAGTTATCAATGTCAATATACTTGAGGTCCTAAATAAACCTAATTTTGATAAAGTACACTACTTTCCCTTTGATATAAACGCTATTTTCCTTTCGAAAAAATACCCTACTTTCCTCTTGATAAAAAAAAACTACTTTCCTTTTGATAAAAAACACTAATTTCCTTTTACCAATCCCTGTGGGCTCAATCCAATTAAAATATTACTTTCAAAATGGAATAAATACCACCTACTTTACAGCAATTAACCGATATTAAAAAAATTGAGGTCCTCTTAGGCACTTCTTTTAAATTTTTTATATCAAATTCACTTACTTTGAGCTTTTTTATAGAAGCCGTTATCTTCATGCTATCTTGTTGACTTAGACAACGGATTGATACAAGTCCCCCCGGACAAAAACCTCCAGACCCCGGTGGTCAAAATTGGGTGCCCAGGCTGTCTCAAATTTTAGCTGGGCTGTCGTAGAGGAAACCGTAAGGGCCTCGAAAAATCCGTTTGGTATACTCGACAAAGTTTTCGTTTTGTAAGTGCCCGAAAGGAGTCTTTATTTACATAGAAGCTTTCTACTGAAATACTCATCAATGCACCTTCGCATTGTCATCTCTTACTGCACCCTCACAGCATTACTCATAAATTCTTGCTGCACCCTCACATCATAAAATATATTACACTTGCCGCACCCTCACGGCGTAAAATATATTACTCTTGCCGTACCCTCACGGCATAAAATATATTACTCTTGCCGCACCCTCACGGCATAAAAAAAATCTATTACTCTTGCCGTACCCTCCCGCACACGCATAAAATATATTACTCTTGCCGTACCCTCACGGCATAAAATATATTACTCTTGCCGCACCCTCCCGGCATAAAATATATTACTCTTGCCGTACCCTCGCGGCATAAAATATATTACTCTTGCTGCACCCTCACAGCATAAAATATATTACTCTTGCCGCACCCTCACGGCATAAAATATATTACTCTTGCCGCACCCTCACGGCATAAAATATATTACTCTGTCCGCACCCTCACGACATAAAATACATTACTCTTGCTGCACCCTCACAGCATAAAATATACTAGAGAATATACTAGAGAGCTTGAAAGACGTGTGATGAGTTCGGAAATAGCTACCATTTTTATTAGCACGCAAAAATCTTTCAAATTAGTAATTTATAGAACGACTTTCTCTTGACATGTCTTTCGGAACCGTAAATAAATTCACTACTTCGGCGACACCTTCCTAAATTTTAATGTTTTTGCTGACTGCGTCCGTCATCAAAGCATTCAATTCTTCCCCATAGTTCATAAGGGTTAACTTGTAGTTTACCCACAGCATTACTTAATCTGTTCAAAGTTTCAACAATCAACGAGACTATCTGTTTTCTATTCTCGTAGGCGAAGAACAAAGGGCGCAATGATATCATTCGGCATTCAAGGGGATTATTGTCCTTGAAGTTAAAGATTAATGAAGGCCAATCTTCATCAATACGTTTCCTGCCTGTTGAGTCAAAGTGTAATGTTACTTTTGTCGTATTCTTCTTGGTAGCAAAAGCCTTAGCAGCAATAATCTCTTGAGTCAGAGCCTTTTTGTGTTTGAATGTGTTTGCAGATTTTGCAGACGGTAAAACGTTTTGGTAAATTTCATAGTCGTCAGAAGCACGAGGTTTCTTTTTTGCAGGTTCATTTATTGAGTTTTGTGGTTTAAGTTCATAGATGTCACCGTACTTTCTCTTGCAGACTTCCCGAGTTGCAACTCTTGCTTTAGCAGCCGATATCCCTGCCGCTGTGCTAACGCTCGCAACAATATCTAGAATAAAGCATTACGAAACATACATATTGGTGCTGTTGGAGATAAAGGTAAAGGCCCAGCAGTGTTGGCACTGTCAGCATATTTTTCCACTGAGAATCACCATACAACAGGAGCGAATTTTTTCAATGTATAGACTCGAGTCGGGCGAGCAATAAAGATTTAATTACTTTAAACTTTTTTCTTCTAATTAAGAAAGAAAGATTTGACCATATAAGTTGGAGGTATTAATTATATGTGGTTTTTGCTTACGCATGCGCACAATAGAAACTCAGGTAGTTCGATTTTAGCCTAGAATCGTCGATTGATAACTGCGTGCATAGGCCCCGACAAAGTCAATTTTTTTCGACCAGTTGTGTTTTAAAGGCCCATTGCGCTGCGTGCTGGGCCAAAAAGTGTACAAAAGAAGTCATTTGGGAATAAAATAGATGCAAAAGCGTTGAAACATTTAAACAAAAAGCATATACATATGCATTTACATGACAGATGAAGAGAGAAATGAGATTTTCATAAAAATGACGAATATCAGGTAGGGTCACAAAAAGGCTTTTTTTTTTATCCTGCCTAGGCATAGATTAAAGAACCCACAAAATTTTAGTTTGAAGATTTTTGAAAAAAATGCTATTATATTTAGCCGCCCACTCCTACTCTTAACCACCAAACTTAATTTAGTTTTGTATAATTCACTTTTTTACAATCTCAACTTTAATCAAAATTCCTTCAAAAAATCAAGTTTTTTGGACGTCATAAAACCTATACTTTTTACGTACCTATACTTATGGTAGGTGTAAAAATCATTTTCTTCTCCATTGTTACACCCCAAAGAAATCAATCGTAAGGCCCTCAAAGTTCTATTTTAAAGCTCATTTATGGTAGTGGCCAATTAAATCTGAAAATCAACTTTCTCAAAACATGGTCATATTGCATACCAAAATGTCAAAAATTTGATGGAGATATAGAAAAACTTTAGTAACATACATTACGTCAAAAATGAAATGAATAAAAGTTTCAACCATTTAAAGCCGTTTTTTGACCAAAAAAACCAAGGCGAATAGCATTATGGGCATGAAATTCTGAAAAATACAAATATTGTTTTGGGAATGGATTTCTAGCAAGTATTTTATCAATTGAATCATGTTTCAGCACCTGAATTGCAATTTCACAGTTTCAGTTAGTTGTGAACAAGGGGTCAATGTTTGTAGTTTTTAAGGTGTAATAATGTAGGTTTTATGGTGTAATTTGATTTTAACGTACAGTTTTGAAAATATGTAGATACCAATAATCTAATTGTAGCATTAGTAACTTTGCAGTGAATCACTGTTTGTTACCGCAGAGTCTCAAAGGAATTTTACTAAGTTCCACAAAGTTAAAAAGGGCAAAAAGGTCAAATCAATAAGTAAAATATATACTTACTAAACACGTATAATCCCATGAGCTTTGGTGCGTTATAAAATGTCTTTTATATTCCGGTTATCTGGTTCTCAATCTCAAATCAGTTCTGTGGTTGCCGAACTAACTCTGTTAAAAACACTCAGCACTTTCTTCTGCACTGCTCTATATATTCCCATGCAAGACAATCTTTGTTCGACAAACTTCAGACCCTAAGCATTGTTTTTCATCCACTTAACCTCCTTTTTCTGTCGGCTTTTATTATATGGGGATGAAAGTTTGACTTCGAATCTAAATAAATCTATTCTTTGTTCTGTTGTTGAATTTCTTAACGAAACTGGAAGGTTTAGCAGTGCTTTATTTTAGGCTTTTTCCTAACAATTGTAGCTTCCTTCTCCAAGATTTTTTTTATTTACTTATTTATTTATTTTTTACATACACGTTTTTTTTTTATTAGAACCCAGTTTGTAAGAACATTTAGGCTGAAATTTGGCAAAAATTTAAGAACATTATAAGAACATGTCCAGCCTGAGAATCGAATAGTTTGACGAAATTCGCTTAAAAATCTTTAGATTTCTTAAGGAATTTTGTGCAATTATTACTGTAATTATTCCTCTCATCTCAAAATAATAGCAAATTTACTCGATTTTTAACCCAATATCGACATTCAAAGGTTTTATTAGATTTTAAGCGAATCGATTTCAAGAACGTCAATAAGAACAATTCAGGCTGAAAATTGATGAGAAAATAGGCACATCCAGCCTCAGCTAAAATTAAGACGTTCTAATAAAAAAAAAAACGTGTAGTCTAGTACCTCTGGTGATATAACGTTAGTTCCTAGCGGGGGGAGGGACTATATTTTATGTTTAAGTAATGTTTTGTAATATATGTTCGTAGTGTACACTTGTCTTTGTTTCAATAATAAAAAAAAAAATAATAAAAAAAATCAGTTTTCATCCCCTCTGATTTGTCTATGTAAAATTTGTACCGTGCTCATCCCTCATCAAAGTTTAACTAACAGAAAAGCAACAAAAACAACCACAGAAAATGCGAGAGCGAGAGAAGAGAAAGTCCCGAGGGACAGACGCAGCAAAAAAGGAAAGCAAATGGGAATACAGTACGCGTATATATATAATTACCCTAGACCAAAAGGACTATTTTATAAAAAAGTTATACAAAAAACTTTGTAGGTTTTAAGGGGTAAATAGCTAAAATTGCATTTTTTCACGAAGCAATAAAATTTTTCTTAGCAGCTTTTACAAAAAAACCATACCCAGGGAAGAGATTCATAGGTAGCCTACACTCACCAGAAAAAGTTTCAGCCCTTTGCTGTTTTCTCTATCAGGATTTAGGGGGGTACCTTTTTTGTTGTAGCTTTTAAGAGGTATCCACTGGTATGATGTCGTAATGAAAAAATATTTTTGGTGTGATGACGTGATTTCAATTTTTTCTTTGGCGTGCAGGAAGTCCCCTGAGGGCCTCTACAACTCTTTTCATAGCAAAAGCAAGTGCTTATAAAATAAAATAACGTTTGAAGAACGATAAAAACTTGAAGTATTTTGCTCGAATAACGAGAACAGTTTTGGATTCTAATTGCTATATTCAAGAAGCTTTTATAACAGTCTAAGAAAACTAAAAAATATTAATTCGTACAGTGTTTATAGTGTTTGTTTTATTATGAGCTAAATTTATTGACAAAAAGCTGGATATCGTGGTTATCCCTCTAACGAGGTTTCCCTTTTTGAATATTTCCCCGCTATAAGGGGAAATATTAGTTAAAAAGGCATTTCTCCGATCCTTGGCTACTTACGCCCTTTTTGCGCCCTTAAAGGGGCAATCCGCCACCACATTGCGAAGTTTGTTTTTGTTTTCATTTGCCTTAGTTAATCAGACAAAATCGCACGGATTTACCTTGATGTTACGCGCATGCTTTTGAGTAATCAAGACACGAATAATTCAGATCAAAATACAAGATGGACGAAAATTCAGTCTTGGCTTTCTAAAAGTTTTAACTCTTTTCTGACGAACAAAAAACATACAATTTTCATCTAATTGGCGACCAATAATTACATGAAATGTGAGGCTAACACTTCAACTGTTATCATCAGTAATTTCAAGAGTTTTTCATCATTGATTACAAAGATATCCATGGATTACCTCTTCCGAATACCAAACCAACCAACTTAAAGATTTCAGAGACATTTGCTTGAGATGAAGAAAACGCTACATCCCCATAACTTTGGACATTAAATGGTTGGCAAAATGGTATTAACATTCTATTGAGATGTGAAACTGGTTCAAGTTGAAGAATTGATGAGAAAAATGGGCAGTACGAGAAATATTTTTGCTTTCACCCCCACCTCTTAACTTAACGTCAAAGTTCAAAAATTATCAAAAATTGATGAAAATTTTCTCCTTCACTTTCATCGTTGTTTCGTCGTCAGCCATCTTTAATTTCGCTACGGCTTGCTCAGCCAGATAGTTTCTAAACTGTTTTCAGAAATTTGCCGGAATTAATTATCTCCATAATCATAATCAACAGAAAAGCTGCATTTCACAAAAAAAGACAGACTGTGGGCGAAATTCAAGGGCCGTGCGGACCGTCTGAGCAAAAGGAACTCGAGACGTAAACATCGGGCCGTTTGTTTTGGTTAAAATTTCTGTAAAATAGCGAAGTGAACGAATATTTAGGTATGTAAAAGGAGGAAAAGAAATATGGAAAGTAACATTTGTCACGGAATAAACGTATTAAAAATCGATATTTCTGGTGAAATTTCTTAGCGTCAAAGACTCTAACCCACCCACCCCTTTGCGTCAATTTGACGTTAGTCGTGGGAAGAATCGACATGTGAGTAACCCCTTAGTGCTCCAATGTTTCGTACGCGGCAAAAATCTAAACCTTGTCTGCTTGAGCAGATTGATTTACATTCTCTACAAAGAAGTCGATAGAAAAACTATTGTCCGATATTTCAGGTTGACATATATTCTTGACAAAGAGGTCGATAGAATAAAGCATCTGCTCTTTTGTGGATTAGATTGGTGTCAAGAGATTCATATATCAACAAACTTCCACATAAATATAAACATGAAGGTAATCCAAGGTAATTTCAACCAAGCACACGAAATGTGTGAAACGTTTGTTTTTAATCTTAGATTTCTGGCCCCCTCCCCCTGTTCGTTTTCGTTCGCTTTTTGGATGACCCCCCTCCCCCCACTTAGCTTTACTGTTCTTTTGTTATACATTTTTTAATATACATTATATACATATATATATATTAATAATATACATTTTGTGCTTAATCTGAGGTTTACATTCAGTGTAATTTTTAAAACACATGACTACAATATGCAACGTTCCTCACTTTGACATTTTCTTGTTATGAACCCTCATTACGCTCTTTTTCTATAAGAACCATGAAATTTGAGTTAAGCCTAGGCTTATTCTTATTTTTTCTATTGTCTAGAATAATAGACCTATTGTTTCAGTCTAAGCCTGATTGTTCTTATAAAAAAAGAGTGTATGCTGTTAACCCTTTCAGTACCGAGCCCTTTTTTCTATTTTTTAGCCTACACTTTTTTATAAGCGTATCGTAATGCCCGAAGTTTTTATCATCTTATCCTGGGTCAAGCTGGAGTTTTTACAAGTTCTTTGATGACTCTGTTGGTCGTTAAATGTTGAGACAAACGATTTTATTACTTTTTCTAAAGAACGCGTCATCCCTATTGTTTGAAAATAACCAATCAGTTAAGCATATTGTAAAAACTCCAAGGCGTCTCCTTATCCTGGAGATGAGCTTACTTTTTTAAATACAGTAGAGTCTCAATAACTCGAACCTCTATTACTCGAACGTCTCCTTAACTCGAACAAATTCGTTGGCAGTATGAAAATCTCCTAATAAACTCTTATAAAAAAACCTCCATATATCGAATGTTCCCCTTTTTTGGCTCCATAACTCGAATTTTGTTTTCCTTTCCTGAACTTGAAAAATATAAGCAATCTGATTGGCTAAGAGACAAACCATATTTCTTTTTTGAAAATTTTGATTTTTGGGCCTGGGGTCGAGTTTTCATTTTTTTCAAAATCTTAAACTGCCACAATCAGACCTTTAAATACGTTAATGGAAGAAATTTTGGCGGATAGAAAATTTGGCGGATTTGGCGGATTTGACTGAAATCCGCCAAATTAAGTCCCGCCAAAATTTCTTTTTTCCGCCATCCGCCAAATTAAATTCCTGCCAAATTAAACATTTTGAAAATATGATCTCTTTTAAGGTGTTTTTGCTATTTTTCACTGTTTTGACGCCATCTTAAGGTTAAATTTTTAAGCAACCGCCTAATTAAATTCCCTCCAAATTTAGTTTTTTCTTCCATCCGCCAAATTAAGTTCCCTCTGAAAAAACTTTTTTGGCCATCCGCCAAATTAAATTCCCGCCAAAATTTCTTCCTTTAAGTGCTTTAAGGTAATAAATAATTCGAAAGTTACTGAAGTCGAGCCCAGTGCGGTGCGCAAGCCTGGACGGCCTCAAGTTGAAACGTTTTTTTTTTCGATCAGGCAGTCCATCTGCAAGTGTAAGTGGAAATATTTAGTCGCATTTGTGCGAATCTTGTTGTAATAAGTATCCTGTCTACGAGCTATCAAAACGTTTATAAAGTTTGAATGCATTCTGTTCAATTTCTTCACCTGCAAGTTATTTATTATAAGCAAATTTCTTCATCACTACCGGGATATCAGTACCGTAGCCTCGTTTTGGATTTTTGCCGGTGTATGTAAGATCTGATTTAACGTCAAACGTAGATCGCGTTAAATGGATGACGAACAATTTCAACCCCATATACATCATGTTTTGACCAGGACATTTGCGATTAGTAGATGTAGATTCTTGTAACCATGGTCCCCCAAAGTTGACAAGGTTCTCCTTTACCTTCTGGTTGTCACGTGTCAATTTAACCTTCGATGGTTCCTCAAAGACGCTTGGATCTCTATGCATCTCCATAACACAATCAGTGATCAAGTCATCTTTGTAGATTTGATACCTCCCTGTTTTTGACTCCATTACAAAGTCCTTTCTAGCTTTACCATAAGTTCCGGTAATATGAACCGGATTCAATCGCAAAACTTCAAGTACAAATGAATTGATCAATTCTAATCCTTCGAATGATTCGTCATACTGTGAAGGATCTTGTTCCAAGAAGTGATCAGCTTCTGCTTTCAAACTCTGGCGTTCTTCATCAGTCAATGAATCAACATAACGAGCTAAGCATGAAATAGCATATTTGCCAAGCAAAGGGGAACCATTGAAGTAAGTGTTAAACATCAAATCAAGAGTGCTCCCTTCTTTTGTATCAGTCATGTTAGGTGCTATTTTCTCAAGGTTTTTAATGGTTGGTGTCTCGCTGACTTGGCGAAAGACTTCCTCGGTGACCCTCTCGTCATGCTTGTATAGGAACGGCCATAATAGTTTTTGTTTCAAATCTGGTCGAATACACCGTTCAAACCAATCCCTATAGTTAGCATGGTCAGGTATCACCTTCCCAAGAACTAGGAAGGCATTAAAATGAAAAGCCATTTTATCAACAGCAACTTCAAAATCATCTCCTTCTTTCAAATCATTGAAAGATTCGAACCCTCCTTGAACAATTTTGTTCATATCAGCAACCTTGATTTCTCCAAAGCGTTGGTGAAACACCTTCAATGAATTTTCTTTCTTTTCGTCATGATCAGCACCGTTACAAAATATGGACGGATATCTACCCTTTGTCATGCAATGGTTGTATGAAACACCTGCGAATCCTAAAATGCAGCCTTTGGTGATATACTCTGGATCAAAAAGGTATTTGGCGGCGATACTGTCACGCACCATGATTGTCGATTCCATAAGTTCCACTTTGATTACATTTCCATCTTGCTCGTTGAAAAGCTCTTGGAAGAACAATCTGCCTTCGTTCTTCATTTTCAATAAATTTGGAAGTTTAAACCATGATCCAAGCCTTGGTATTTCCTTGATTTCAGTATCCCCCATTTTGTTTTTGTAAAGATGAAATTTATTTCTGAAAGTATATAATGAAAGTCAAATTGTTAAAGGTTTTTATTTTTAATCTAAATAAGTTTGCGTTTGGGCACGTTTCGAGAGATTCTTCTCCCATCATCGGGAAAAGTGGAAGATGTTTTCCCCACTATTTGTACTAATATGCCTTCTGATTACCCATAATTATCAAGTGTAATCTCATTTACGAGATTGCTCATTACTCTGATTTCCAACTCGCCTCTCTGTCTGGATGTTATAGGCACCCAAAGATTGGGTTGAATGTATGATTATGTATGATATTTGATTCTTATCCTTTAAGGAATGAATCGTCTCTTTTATCTTTCTGTCCTTGATATAAGCCACAGTATCTATCACTTTCCTTTCGCCCCCTTTCGTCGTTCTCCCAGCAATGGTGAGCTATTTCGTTTTTATCCGTATCACCATTTCGAACAGCTCTATTATGTTCTTTTTATCTGACACCGAATAGACTCATCGATATATGTAGCATGACAGTCTTTGCAAGGGATTTTGTTCCTTTTGTCCATAGGAACTGTGTCTTTAGGTTTCGATAATAAATTGTCTTCTCAATGTATCAGTGGAATAGAAAGTACACTCTGTATGTTATGAGGTGCAAGTTTTCTTTTGATCATTTTACTTGTTCCTCCTGTAACATAAGCCATATTAGGTAACTTGATGGGAAAACATCCTCCACATTGCCCGATGATGGGAGAATAATCTCTCGAAACGTAGCCAAACGAAAATCTTGTTTTTACTTTTACATTAGTGTTCCCGTTTCATATTAGACACTTGTTTCATATCAGGACTGTCTACTTATTGTTATATTGTGCTAATATACTATGCTGATATAAACAAAAAATTATTTTCTTCTACTTTTTCTGATCAATCTTGCTCCACATCCGTGTCAATTCAATGTGAAAAAGCTTGTAAATTAAAATTGATGAGTAAGCAAACAATATCACTCTTTTTAAAAACAAAACCTTTAAAGTCAGGAAACTATTTTATGTGAATTTCACAGACCCGGAGAACAGGGACAGTCAAGGCAGTTGACATTATCATATATGCGACTATAATGGGCATCACAGCCTATGAATACACGATGTGACGACAAATACCAGCTGAACTAAGCGAGAACAAAATTACCATGGAAATCATCCAGGATCTTGGATGAAAGCCGTAGCAATCAAATCAAAAATAAAAGATCTTAAAAAATAGAAACATCTTGATACATAACATACCCATTTTTTGGCCCAGCGCTAGCGAGTGGGCCTTTAATGAGAGTCTCACTATTTTTTTTCCGTGTTTCCTTCTGTCTGTCCGTTTTGGTAGAAACGGCGCTTAATACCAGTACCACACTTTTTGCCGTCTGGACAGGGAAAAGCTTGCTAAAGTCGGGTACTGGCTAAAAAAGATATATTTTCTGATTTCGCGCTCCTTAAACAACAAATGTTTTCAAAACAAAACAAGATGGCGGTCGAAGCGAGGAAATTGATTCGTGTTGATTCATACTTTCTTGAACATTTTCTTTGCTTTAGAGACTTTCAAACCAAAGAAACTTTTTAGTGATTTTTCTTTGTAAACCTTTTTCAACATTCTGTCATATCTTATAGTTTTTGCTCAAGTTCTCATAAAGCTTTAGGGCTGAAAATTCTACCTTAAATCACTGTCATTTTAAAAGTTTCTTGTTTTCAAAAAGACTTTATTTTTAGGAAATAATGGCTTCTAATATAGAAATAAATAAACTGAAATGTGTAAATTTAAATAAGACACACTGTTGCTTCTGGATCTGTCGCTGTTAAACAACGGTCAGTACAGTGACAGTGGGACGTGGCATGATTTTCAAACTCGACAACGTGTACTCGACACAGAATTATTTCAAGTAAACTGATTCTGGAATTTTTTTAATGGACACTAAAATGGAGTTAATGTGTAAATTGGAACAAGATTGGAACTTTTTCCATGATGCTACGTGTGGAAATGGTAATTTCTGGATCCGTCTCGTTTAACGATTGGTGGCTTGATTTTTCAAACACGACACAGAATTATTTCAAATATATACCGATTTAAAATGGGATATGGCAATGGAGACTAAAATGCAGCTCATGTGTAAATTTGAACAAGATTGGAACTTTTTCCATGATGCTACGTGTGAAAATGGTTGTTTCTAGATCTGTCTCGTTTAAAGAATTGGTGTTTTGATTTTTTAAACTCGCAGCACAGAATTATTTCAAATACTGATTATTAATGGTTTACACGTTTTTTTTTTATAAGAACGTCAAAAATTTTCGAAGCCTTCGGATGTTCTTAGTTTTTTGGATTTGAAGCCTAAAAATGTTCTTAAAATGTTCTTATTTTGAGCATTTTTTGAGCATTTTGATGTAATTTCTTAAGAAAATGCATGTTTTTAAGTCTCCAAAGCCTTAGAATGTTCTTAAATTTTTGGGCCTCGAAGCCTTATGTTCTTATATAGTTTGTTCTTAAAAAAAGAACGTGTATGGCAATGGAGACTAAAATGCAGCTCATGTGTAAAATTGAACAAGATTGGAACTTTTTCCATGATGTTTCTCTGTTCTAAGAAATGAAGAAAGGGAGAATTATCCTTGTTGACTTATTTTTCATTGTGTTTTGTTCGACGCAGTAAAATTTTAAATCCTTTGGTCATCCCTTTCCTGGGGGAAATTTGAAATCTTGTTAAACATTTTTTGGAATTTTTAGAAATTCCGAAATTCGCGAAAATCACTCGCAAAAATTTCACTTTTGCTGGGCCTTCACGCCCAACGGGCTTCTTGTCTTTAATTAGGAATCGATCAAGGAATTTCTTTTGAAGGCAACTCATTTCATAGATATTTTTTAAATCTCAAAAGAATTGTAAAAAAAAGAAGATAAATGGGACCATGAGCACGATATATAATGATATAACCTGCTTAAAAAAGATCTAAAAAAATCTAGTTCAAAATCTTTCAATACCGGGTGACCCACAAAAAAGTTCAGATGTTTCCCGACGTCTTGAGGCCGAACAAATGTCCCAAAGTGGGTCACCCGGTACATGTTTTTTTTATAAGCATACAAAAATCCGAAAACAGACTCAGAGATGCTTAGGACGAAAGCTCAATAAGGCTGAAAAATGCTTGAGGGGATGCTTAAATCTAAAGCATAAATTTAGGGAAATACCGAAAATGCGTAAAATTACAGCCAAAAAAAGCCAAAATCAGGAAAAAAACATTTTTTCGTAGGCTCAAGTAATGCTTGCCATATGCTTAATTTTTCCCCATATCTGAGCCTAGATATGCTTATAAGTGCAATGTTTATAAAAAAAACATGTAAGTCAGGATCTCTCTTGTCGGCAAATGCTGACAGCGACATTGAAAGGGTTAACATTAGGATAATGGCGCTGCGAGTAGGGTGATTTTTTCAAGAAGTTAAAGAATAAAAATTGTGTCCGCAAAAATCTAAGTAATCTGGTGAAATAATGGAAAATGAATTTAGGAAAAGTCTTCAACCTCCACCATTGGACCTTACAGTCGACAGATATGCAGCTTGGAGGACATGGAGAAAGAGGTGGGAGGACTTTTACACAATCACAGGTTTGAGAAACGAAGAAGCCCAGAGTATGTGTCAGCTTTATTGAGATATACATTCACAGATGAAACAAGGAACATCTATGAATCCTTGAACTTAACTGCTGAACAAGAGAAGGATCCAACAATCATTACACTCATTTTGTTTTATAAGCATACGGTAAATTTCGGCTGAAGCTCACTATACTTAAGTAAAGCTCAATTTTGAGCCTCGACTATGCTTAACCCTATGCTTGGTAAAAAGATCATGAAGGCGGAGGGGTAAAAATTTTCGCACATTTTCCCCTATCTTTAATCTTGAGAGAAATGAAGACATTCTATTGTTTTCGAATGTTTACCATATGATTTCGAATCTTTATAGTGTTGTGTTCATGTTTCAAAAACAGACTGCTACACTTTCTCTCGTGGCTTGGTGCTTTTTGATATTAAAATTTCTTTGGCTGGGCCTCAAGGTATGCTTAGCATATGCTTGATTTTTCTGGAAATTTGAGCTTCAGTATGCTTATAAACGTTATGCTTATAAAACAAATTGAGTGTATTGAAAAGCTTGAACAATTTTCTAAAGGATTGATAAAGGAGACATTAGAAAGACATATCTTTAACTCACGAATTCAAGAAGAAGGCGAATTATTTGATGATTACATGACAGAGCTGAAACTACTTAGTCGAAATTGCAATTATTGTGACACTTGCTATCCAGGAATACTCAGAGATTGAATAGTTGCAGGGATCAAGAGTAACTCTGTGAAAAAGAAATTATTATTCGAAAACAAATTAACATTGGATAAAACATTGAAAATCTGTATGTAGAGGATCGGAAAAAGCAACAGAAGGAATGGAATCGTACAAAACAAAGAGAGAAGAAAGTGAAATTGCAGAGCTGAAAGGTAAAAGCCAAACAGGACAACAAGGAAGTATGAAACGATTTAATAATTCTAATGACATCAAATGCAAGTTTTGTGTGAGAAATTACCCCTTTGGGAAAGC
The DNA here is from genome assembly GCF_902728285.1 of Clytia hemisphaerica. NCBI lineage: Eukaryota > Metazoa > Cnidaria > Hydrozoa > Leptothecata > Clytiidae > Clytia > Clytia hemisphaerica. The sequence continues at coordinate 979,915 of NW_027104280.1, read as the reverse complement.
TAACTGACCAGCGTGGGGGAAACAATGCTTTCAATGCAAAGGGATGAATCACTTTGCCAACAGTAAAACTTGCTCGGCTAAAGGTTAACAATAATAAGAACTGTACAGATAAAGGGCCTCGTTGGCTGGGGTCAACGAGGTCCAGGAGGCAGAATCGGGAATAGGGGCCCTATTCTTAGGTCAGGTTGGTACCACTAAACAGTCAATTTCCAGCAAGTATGAGGTTAACATTAAAGTCGGGAAATCTAAAGCAAAACTACGAATGAAAATATCGATACAGGAGCAGAAGTGACAGTAATAGGACTAAATCATTTGCAAAAATTTGGACTGTCTAAAGATCAACTTTTGCAGCCAGAACGTAAATTAATAGGCCCGGACAAGCATAAATTTAAATGTTACGGTTGTTCCACTTCTACGATGCAATTTATGTTTGTGAATTTCTCGACATGCCATTATTGGGACAACCAGCAATCGAAAACTTGGACTTAATTGCAGTCAACAGTAGTGTTATTGGAGAAGTAACAGCAGCAAATGAATCAGTTTTGATAAAGGACATTGTAGAGGATTTCTGGAAGGTCTTGGGTTAGTGAAAGGACGGCAGATTCACACCGACCTGGAGAACCAGTCAACACCATTTCATATATCAGCGCCCCGAAAGGTACCAATTCCTTTGCTTGAACCGTTAAAAAAGGAACTGGACAGAATTACCAAGATGGGCGTGATCGTTAAAGTTGATGAACCATCAGACTGGTGCCACCCCATTGTAGTTGCACAAAAGCCAAGCGGTAGTATAAGACTTTGTATCGACCTAACAAAATTGCAACCAAACGGGATTTTATCAGTTGGATAGTACCGTTGAAACGCTAGCAAAATTAGGGAAGGAATGTAAGATTATGTCAAAATTAGATGCTAATAGTGGGTATTGGCAGATGGAATTGGATGAGAAGAGCGCCAACAAAAATGTACATTCATCACTCCGTTTGGCCGATTTCGATCTATCAGAGCACCGTTTGGCTTATCGTCAATGCCAGAGATATTCAATAGAGAAATTGACAGTATAATAGAAGGATTAGAAGGGGTAGCAAAGAGTATGGATGAAAAAACATTGCAAGAACACGATCAAAGTTTACATGTATTTCTTCAGCGAATGAAAGATAAAGGAGTAACCCTTAATCGAGAAAAATGTTTTTCTATCACACCAGAAGGAGTTACCCTTATTGGTATATATTTTCGCGTGTTACAAATTTTTTCGAAAAAACGTGTTTCGCGTGTATTAAATTTCGCGATTGCCGACTTCTGGAAAATTTTCGCGTGTATTAAATTTCGCGATTCACTAAACTAGGTATTTTCAGAAAGTGGGAATATAAAGCAAGAAAAAGACTGATTTTGCTTGAAACACAACGTTTTTGATGTAAAAATACTAACAAAATATTAAGAAAAAGATTTTCGCGTGTATTTAATTTCGCGATTTTGTAATTTTGAAAAATTTAAACAGTATTAAATTTCGCGAAAATTGACCAAAAAACTCGCGAAATTAAGTACCCGCGAAAATTTGTAACACGCGAAAATATATACCAATAAGGTAAACCGATAAACGAAAAATTGGAAGCAATTAGTGAATATCCATCTCCAACAAATATTACCGAACTCCGACGATTTCTAGGCATGGCTCAACAAATGTCTAGATTCTGCCCAAAACTCTCAGAAAAAGCAGATCTGTTGCGTGAATTATTGAGTACCAAAAACGAATTTTTGTGGACGCCGGAACATGAAAAGACATTTCAAAATGTAAAGGAAGGGTTGTTGTCATCTACCACATTAGCTTTGTATGATGTGAGAAAGAAAACTAAAGTAAGAACAGACGGTAGCAAACTGAACGGAATTAGTGTCATAGTGTATCAATAAGATAGCGAAGGGCTATGGAAACCAGTAGACTGCGCGTCACGATTTCTATCACCATCAGAGCGAATTACTATCCTATCGAATTGGAAATGCTGGCATTAACGTTGAGTATATGGAGACTGAATATGTACTTACAAGGTCTCAAACATTTCGAACTTGAGACCGACCACAAGCCTCTGATACCGATAATGAACTCAAAACTAATATGTGACTTGTCACCAAGACTTCAATATTTGAGAATGAAATTATTAAAGTATAATTTTACCGCTAGCCACGTGCCATGAAAGGACTTAGACGACGCTGATGCATTTTGGAGAGCTCCCACATCAATGCCAACTAAGGAGGACTATGAAATGGAAAGAGAAATGTTACTTTATGTTAACGCGATAATGAACAGTTTACCAGCCAGTGATCCAATGTTACAGAAACTACGTTCAGAAACAGGGAAAGACGTTTTTATATTGAAAGAAGTTTCGGAGTAAATTCGTGAAGGATGGCCAAAAACTCGAAATTATTGTCCCAAAAACAGCTTACCATACTGGGAACACAGAAGCTCGATCATCAAGATCGACGGTTTGATCATAAATGGAGAGAGAATTGTAATCCCAAAAAAATGAGAACAAAAATTTTAGAAAGAATACACGAAGGACACCTTGGAACAGAGAAATGTAAACGTAGAGCACGACAAAATGTTTATTGGCCGGGTATGAATTCGGACATTGAAATGAAAGTAAAAGCATGCCAGACATGTTGTCGATTACAACCATCAAAACCAAAGTTGCCCATTATCTTCTGTCGAAAGCAAACTCGTTAACGGTTATAGACGTATTGAAACAGATTTTTTCAAGACATGGCATTCCCAAAGAACTTGTTTCAGACAATGGTTCACAGTATAAACCGAGAACGTTTAGTAAATTTATGAAAGAGGCAATTACAATTGTTATTAGTTCCTTAAAGTCAATGTTATATTGTTTATTAGTGGAGAATTTTATTGGCCAGGCTGCCTGTATCCAGGCGTTCCGATAAATTGCACCAAGTCCTATGTTGGATGCGTCTGTATGAAGTTTAATGTCACTGGATAGTATGGTGAAAGGATCTGGGATGATAGATGTTTTATTCCACGTTGGGAGAAAGTCGATCCACCATTGAATGTCTGCACGGGCTTCGCTATTCAAGGTAATATGATAATGGAGTTTTTTCACGGACATTGAAATGTCCATTAGCCTGCGTAGGAAGATGCGACCTGGTCGAACAACTTTACAAACAAGTGATAGTTTCCCAATGAATGATAGCAGTTCCTTTTTTGTACATTTTCTACGCAAAATCCAAAATGGTAAACTTTCCATGAGTTCAGAATATTTGTCGTTGGGTATTCGAATGATCTGTTTCGAAGAGTCGATTTCGATACCTAGGTATGTTAATTGGCATGCAGGACCTTCAGTCTTGTCATCAGCGGTGGGAATTCCTAAATGTTGGAAAGCGGACAGTGCGGTCTGGACCTCAAGTCGAGCCTTTTGTAGTGAAGGTTCGTGGACAAATAGAAAATCGTCAGAGTAGTGTGTAGAGTCCTGGAGTTTGTATTTGTTCTGCAGGATCCAGTGTACTACATCCGTAAAAGAATTGAAAATGGCTGGCGATGAGCGTAGCCCGAAGGGTAGACGAGTGTCAACAAAGTACATGTCTCTCCAATGGATGCCGAGCAATACCCACTGAGATGGTTGAACAGAAGGCGGAATGCGTGTTGAATGTCTATCTTTGTCATGAGACAGTTCTTTCCTGATTTAAAAACAAGTTCTGTAGCTTGGTCGAAATTTGCATACTTTACTGTAAAGTCCTCTTTGGCAATGCCCTCGTTGATCGATTCACCTGTTGGTTGTGAGAGATCCATGATCAGTCGTCGTGTCCCATCCTTTTTTTTTCCCTCGAACCGAGTGGTGGGCAGTGTAAATTAGGAATTGGAGGTTGTAGGAATGGTCCTGAGGTGTGTTTACGCTTTAACTCTTTACAGACTGCTGTTGTGACGGCGTCTGTGTGTTCTAATGCTGATTTTAAGTTTTTTGGTGTTCACGCAGAATGTGGACCAGTGTAACCAATATCAAAGCCGTAAGTGAGGCCATCAATCAAATATTTACAAGTTTCTTGATCTGGGTAATCTAATAGAGCTAAAGAAAAGTTTTAATATGTACAGGTGTGACGATACCTTCTGGTAGGGGATTAGCCGGATGAAGGTCTGAATGATGTACGGGTTGCTGAGGATGAAGCTTGGCACCTTGATCCTGGGTGGCCGAGGGTGAGACATTTATTGCACATATGGGCGTATCTGCACCCAGGAAAACTGCAGGATCCATAGTGGTTATATCGCTTGCAGAGTTGCGTGCTAGAGGAGTTATTTTGGAATCGTGGTGTGTTGTTTTGTCCGGTGCTGGGCCATGATGAAGAGCGTTGTTGTCATTCCGAAAAGTTTTGTCGGCTACATAAACGTAAGGATTTTGCTTCATGGTTGCACGGGTGTTTGGTTTGTAGGGACATGAAGATGCAAAATGACCGAACGATGAGAAATGGAAACAGGAGGGAAGTAACTTGTCACGTAGGTAGGTATTGAAGAGCTCCTCGTTGATATTTGTCCAGGATGCGGTGCAAAGGTCTGTTGGTAAAGCATGTTGTGCGGCTAGTGTTTGACGTTGGGATTTGTCGTACAAGTACACACAATCGAACCTGTGTTTACGTGCTAATGTTGCCATGACTTTGAAGTAACTGAAAAGCTTAAAGTGCATTTCCGGCTGGTAATGTAGTGTCGCTTGATAATAGAGATTCCAGGCACATATCCAAGAGGGGTAGTCCCGTATTTTAACTTTGGTTTGATTCGGTTTAAGGAGGAGGTTGTTGTTGGCATCAAGCTGGAAACCAAGCAGTTCGGTGGAGTTGTTGGTGGATGGTGGAGGGGGCAGGATATCATCAAAGTCTATATATTCACTCTTCCTAATTTTTGTACCTGGGGGGGGAGTATGGGTAATTTTGAGTAAACTTACCTTGAAGCCCAAGATGTTGATGATGTTGTTGTGTATGTGTTTGCTGGAAGTCGAATGGCTGTTCTTGTTGTTCGTCTGAAATAAATTGCTGACTAATGTTTTGGTGCGGTGCAACAGGGTCATTACTTATCACGAAAGTGCCGTGTTTTTGTGTCGGGTTTTCGACAGAAGTGATACAGGGGTCTACTAATTGAGATGATGAGCGTGATGGCGATGGTTGGGATGTTTGCTTGTTTTTGAGTGAATTGACCTCCGTGCGTAAGGTCTGGAATTCGTGCAAGATGTCGGCCAGTTGAATATTAGCGGTGGTAGGGTTTGATGGGGGATGATAGTGATTGAATAGTCGTTGTTGAAGGTCTGATTTTCTTCCTTCTTCGGGGAGCTTTAAGTGTTTTAGTTTGTTCTTTAGCTCCGTTACTGTGAGTTTTCCCAAATCGTTGGTGGAGCGTTCGTTGTCGGGCATTGTGGTCTTCTTCGACGATGTGGATCTGCTTGGCATTATGAAATGTGATTGTGTGCGAGCAAAACGAAAATTTAAAACTTCCAACAAAAAATACTCAAAAGAAAACACGACCGAATACTGAGTGGGTCGATGAAGGAAGAACACGCGGGGTCTGGGTACAACAACATACATGAGAGGACTGGGAAGAGTCGCGGGCGGTCTTCTTGTCTACCGCCACTAACCACAATTTCGTGCCCTCGCCCGAAACTTAACCCATGTCCGTCCGTTCGTCCGCTCGTCCGTCCGTCTGTTACCAGCTTTTCTCGAGATTGGCTCATTAGTTTTTTCTGATTTTTTGCTCAAAGATGCATATCAACAATGCCCAAAACATGGCTGAGTCCGATTTTTTAAGAAAATTTTTTTCCGGCCCAAAATGCCGGAAATATGCCGGAAATCGCCGTTTTTCTGGATTTTCTTATAATTGGTTGTTTTTTCATTCAAAAACATTACTAATAGCAATGCCCACCATCAAGCATGCTTCAATTTTCAAATAAATTGATTTTTGAAGCCGGAACTATTCAAAAATCGCCGGAACAACCTATTTTCGCCGGAAAGACAGTATTTCTTGAATTTCTCGAGCTGTACTTTATATTTTTCTATGAAATTTTGCACACTGATGCAAGATGACAATTCCTAAAATATGACGGAGCCCGATTTTCGTAAAACATTTCTTTCCGGCCGAAAATGCCGGAAATATGCCCGGAAAACCCGGTTTTTTGACATTTTCTCGAATTTTTTGCAGGAAGATGCGTATTCGCAATACTCAAAACATGACCGAGTTTGTTTTTTTTTGAAAAAAATCTTTTCCGGCTGAAAATGCCGATAATCGCCGTTTTTGCAGATTTTCATTTGACTTTTTCCTTATTTCTTTGTTTTTTTCACTCAAATACATTATTGATAACAATGCCCACCATTAAGCATGATTCAATTGTCAATAACACTGCTTTTTGCAACCAGAACTTTCTATTTCTATTTTCCCTACTCCCCTTCCCTCTTCCCCCATCAACAATCAATGATAAAATTTGATGTTTTATGCATTTTCGCAAAACGCTATATCGTCTGACTGATTGTTTTCATTTTTCTCCTTATTGCCTTATTATCTAGCTTTCATCATCAGGTAGGTCCATTCAGCATGTTGCTTTTTTATTTTCATTTTTCATCTACATTTTCAGTTTTTGTTAACTCTCCGAAGCTTTCATGTATGACTTTACATGTAATGACTCCACTTGACATTATCTCTCCAACGAGGTATTTATGTGGAATCATTTCTTTTTTGCCCTCAAGAGAAATCTACTAAAAAGCGGGGACCGCTAATTTTTTTTAGATTGGACTTTAAAGAATCAAACAATGGGGGGTTTTGTGTGAGGAGATTTAGATCTGATTCTCCTCTTTTAATATTTTCTTATAAATAAAGTAATTTTATGTACAGGGTGTCCCTAATAAAAGTATCGAGTTTGAACATGCGATTGAGTAGAAAGTTTTAAGTGTGTATTCACAAAATTGTATTTTAAGCTCTCCCTCTTTTTTCTTTGTCAGTTATACCTTTTGTAATGAGCCTATGTGATGGAGAACGTTATTATATTTTAGCGATAACACACACAAACTTTTCTACTCAATCGCATGTTCAAACTCGATACTTTTATTAGGGACACCCTGTAGATCATGCTCTTACATTTAAAGCATCGTCCTGACAATTGACGTCAAAGATACATCATTTTTGAAATGGAATTCCTCTTCCGATCTTTTATTGATTTATAAGAATATTTAATACTGACCGCAAGTATAAGGTTTATTTTTCCAAGCACAAAACATACCTTAGAGATTTTGTCATCCCCTCCCCAAATGTTGGGAGAGAGTTATGTTGTATCCCATAAACCATGCCCAGCCTCAGATTGGAAAAAAATGACAAGAAACTATAATTTTTTCCTCTTTTCAAACAGTTTTAACCGAACTTATATAGGGATGTGTTTTCTAAAATCGAGTCAAATATTGTCCAAATTTTTGCTGCTATTATTTTGCTTTAGGCTGAAAATTGCTAAAAAAAATTTTTGAAAAGTCTACAGACCTTTTGTCCGAGATTGTACACGGTCAATACTATCTATTTATCATTCTTTATAAGAGGCATCGTCTATTGCTATGGCCATTTCCCGATCGGGAAACATGCCTTCTCCCCTGCTATTCCTGTTTCGGGAAGTTTTCTACCTTTTCTAAAGTTTAATGCTACTAAGTCAAAACTTCTTATTTCGATAAAGAGCTGCCAGCTGCATGTGTAATAATGGAATATCTCGCTCTTTCTAACGATTGTAACAAATTTTCAGTGAAAAAGAAATATTTACTTTAAATCGAATTTATCCATTTAAATTCAACTCAGCTCTGATATACTTATTTTAAATATATTGTTTGGTGTCTTGTGCTTAAAGGTGTATTAAAGTACTGACAAAATTTGTAAACAAACCGTATGCCCGGGGGGGGGGGTACTAGGATTGATGGGTGTCGGGTATGTGCGTGCCAGACCTCTGGAGCCTTACCCTTAGAGAGACTGAATTTTGGTGAAAAGGTGACCCTTAGAGAGACTCAGTGTAGAAAAACCCAACCCTTAGAGAGACTTTTTCACAAAAAATTTCTATAATGGGCCAAAGAAATTCGATTTTTAAAAGAATTTCTCCAATTTTCGAAAAATTTCTCTAATTTTTGAAAAATTTTCTCACTTTTTTTAAAAATGTTCTCACTTTTTTGACTTTTCACTTTTCTTTGACCCGAGTTTGTGAAAAAACCGACCCTTAGAGAGACTGATTTTGACTTTTGTTGTTTTGGTAACCCTTAGAGAGACTTTGGGAGGGTGAAAAACCCTACCCTTAAGGCACGCACATACCCAGCACCCATTTTTGCCTAAGTACCCCCCCCGGGACCGTATGCAACCGGATACAAAATCAAAACAAATGTCACATTGTCAATATAAAAAATCAAAACAAAGATGGTCGATTTTGATTCTTTCAATTGTTTTACAAGTTTGTTTTGGACACGTGATTTTAATTGTTCTCTTTGATGACACGTGGTTCGCGCAATGTTTACATTTTACTACATTAATGCCCCTTTAAGTTTTGGTTTTCCAACAGTGCCGAATTTCTCAGATAAGGAAAGTCTAATCAAATGTTAGGTTTTGATCAGGACCAGCATATTGAGGCATTGACGGGCTAGAAATATTAAGCAATCTCGCTGTTTTCCTTCAGTTGAAGGAGGATAAACGTCAAACAACCAATACTTTGGGATCAGGAATAATGTCGAAAGCATTGGGATTTTTAAGATTAGTTTTATTTATTTTCAATATAAAAAGTGATAAAAAAATATAAAAGTCCAGGGTTAAAAATCGTTATTCTACAAAGTTATTCTATACGTGTGTCATATGATTTGGGAGTTAAGACCGTACTACCAGAATGGGTCATCATTGCTGACGCAAGTGCAAATATTAGCCATGGCGAACCACAATGTGAAGCAAAACGCCATTAACGATGTATCATAAAAAGACCAACTTCGTTCTGTCTCTATTCCAAGCTCACATTTTTTCGTTCGTGAAACTTCGGGCTTGCGTTTTCTTCGACTGATAATGAAGAGATAGAATATAGAAGATTAGTTTAGACTTGAATGTTTTTAGGTCGTAAAAGAGAAACAGATATCTATTATATGTATATATCTGTCTACAATCAAGCTAAGAAAATAGCCTGAGAAATCGTAGCCTATCCATATATAGAAGTTTATCATGTTTACCACTGTTATATTATGCTACCCACATCCGTGTCAATCCAATCTGAAAAAGCTAGTGAATCAGAGTAAGCAAACGATATCACTCTTATTTAGAAAAAACAAAGCCGTGTTAAACTTTCGAATTTGTAGGAGCGATTCCTTACGCAAACCGAATGATTTCTTCAAAAATGGCGGAAGCTAATTTAAAAAACATGAAAAAAATCTCTATACGGCACAGACAAGGGAATTCGCCTTCGTATTCAACCTTCGATTAATCTACACGTTTTTTATAAGAACATCTAAAATTTTTGAAGCCTTGGTAGGCGCTTGGTATGTTCTTAACTTTTTGAGTTATAAGCCTAAAAATGTTCTTAACATGTTCTTATTTTCACCGTTTTTTTGAGTATTTTTTTCCTAAGAAATCGGATGCTTTAGAGTCCGCAAAGCCTATTCTTAATATGTTGTCCATCGAAGCCTTATGTTCTTATATAAGTTGTTCTTATAAGAAAAATGTGTATACCTTTCTTGCAGTGGTTTTTTAGCCTCGTTGTTCATGGTCATGTTGCGTAGATCTGTGTTTTGCTGAACTTGTCCGTCTTTTTTATTGCTAGTTAATGCCGTATCATTCTTAGTAATGACAATTTCAAGGGATTTGGCTTGTGTAGTTTCAATTGAATTTTGTGTGGCAGCTTGCTTGTTGCTTTTTCTCCTACGTTTTTTCTTGGACGGTGCTGTAGCTGTCATGCTGTTCATTTTTTGGTTGGCACCGTCGGCTTTAACCTTTTGGAGATACGCCTTTGTGGCATCCAGCTTTTTCGATATTCGAGTCACTTCTAAAGATTTCGTATGTACCTACGGGAAATACAGAACTTATGATTATTTACAAAACTTTGTAAATCCTAAAAATTTAAGTGGTGAATAAACCTTTTCTTAAATTACGTCACAAACATCGCTTGCCTCGTTTCGAAATTATTGCCATGGTGATTAACTCCCAGTGGGTTTTATTAAAACTACTTTCTATTCATAAAAAATCATTTAATGTCTCAAGGGACATAATAACCATGGTAATTGTTTGAATACGAGGCAAGTGATGTCGTGACGTAATTTATGGAAAGGTCATTGAAATATATGGTGTAAATAGAGATAACTGAAGAAGATTTTGAAAAACATTTAGGATGTGATATGTTGTAGTATAAATTATATTAAGAAACATTGATAATTAATTGAACCCTCTCTCTAATTCGAAGGTTCTATAAAGGTGAAAAGAAAGTGCCTGTTTGTAAACGAAACGTAAAAGATGCTTTACCTCATCTCTATAGCAATTTCGTTGCCTGATCAATAAATCATTTCTTTTCTTCTCGCTTGTCAGCTTGCTTTGGTGATTCTCTAAGGATACTCTTAATTTGCTGATTTCCTTTTGATCACTTGCCGCTTTCTTTGACATTGTCGAGATTTCCTCCGAACGGCCACGGATCTCAACTTCCCGACTATTGAGTCGATTTTCCAAATTGGATATCTTTCTGGATTCTTCTTTCATCTTCTTCTCAAGGGTTAAGTTTTCTTCCTTCGATTCAGTCAAGGTGTGTTTTAATTGGTTAAATTCATCTTCCATTTTTTTATTATAGTTCATCTTGTCGTGGTTCAATTCAGCAAATTGTTGTTCTAACTCTTTCATGTCAGCTGACATTTTACCAAGTTCTTCTTCGTGCCTCGATGCTGCTTGAGTTACCTCTAGCTTTAATTTGGCATTCAATTTCATCACGCCTTCCGTTTCATTCTTTCTTTTAGTGTCTTCTTTTTCATGATTGAGCTTTTCTTCATTCATTTGATCAAGCTTGCACTGTAATCCTTTGACTTCTGCTCCCTTCTTAGACAACAACTCTTGGTGATCTCTTTCTTTCTCGGTCACCTCCTCCCTCGACGTGCTATTCAATTTCTTTACTCGATCTATCTCGTCCATTCTAATAGATTCCTGGACCTTTTGGTCTTTCTTCAACCGAGCCATTTCCTCCTTCATCCTATCAATCTCAGTGTCATGCACTCCCTTGGCGTCGGATTTTGTTAATCGCAAAAGACTGTTTTCAACCTTAAGTTTATTCATATTTTCCTCCATTATTTCCAGTCGGTTGTTATGTTCCGTGTTCAGTTGCGCTAACTTTTCATCCTTTTCTGCCAGTACGGTAGCATGGATTGACTCGACATCAGCTTTTGCAAGTCGCAAAATTTGATTTTCTATCTTCAACTGGTTCACGTTTGCCTCTAAAACAGTCTGTTTTTCATCCATTTGCGCCAACTTATTTTTGGTATAAGCCAATTCTTTTGAACACTTTTGTAGTTCTATAGTCTTCATAACATTGGACTTCTCAAGGATCTCTTGTTGTTTCTTGAGTTCTTCAGTTTCTTTAGTAGCCCTAAACAATTTCTTTTTTATGTTGTATTTTCTGTTGTTGGCGTCCACTAGCTTGTCTTCCATATCGATCAGCAGTGATCGACTTTCCTTATTTTCTCTTTCTTCACGAGAGAGCTTCTTTTTTAATAAACTAATTTGACACAAAGAATCCTTTACTTTGGTCAACACTAATGTACGATTCCTTTTAAATTCGAGAGCTTTGGTTTTCTCGTAACCTTCTCTTTCCGTTTTCAAGGCTGCCTCCAATTCTGAGATGCGCTCCTCAGCGTTTTGCAGCAGTACCGAACCGCTTCCGCCAAGTTGGTTTCGCTGAGCGGTCTTGTGATTCAACCCTTCATTTCTGTCGTTAACAGCTAACAGTTTTACTTTTAGGGATTTCATTTCGATATCTTTTTGTACACATGTCTCTCTCCAGGCTGTGATTTCACCAAGATATGTTTCAATCTAAAAAAACAACAAAAATATGTGAAGAAATCAAGAATTTCTGTCCAACTATGACTCAGGATATTTGAGTGGCAGAGCAGCATATGCATTTCGCCCTTATTAGGACTCATCAGCACTGCATACTGCACCCTGGCAGGCCAGATCAATTTAGCCAGCATCTCTAAAACCACAAAGCCACTTGTTGTTCAAATTGAGCGATATAGGGGACAGAAAATTTATATCTGACCACTGCTCCAACTACATCTCTGCTAGATACCTTAGTCACATTAATCTTTGTACACCTTTTTTTTTCCTCGCAACATTTAAGATGCACGAATTAAAGATCGTTTTATCGGTACTATATAGAAATCTCTTTACAAGAATGATTCCTCCGGTAAATGGAGGCAAGCAAGCAAGACTTGAAATGCTAGAAGGCACATGGCTAACTTAAATAAAAAAACAGTCAACTTTCTCTCTAATTTGCACCTCTGTTATTCTACCATTTTAATCTTTCTGTAATTCGAATTAAATAATTGGTCCCCACAGCAGAAGAGCGGTATCAAACTTTCTTTGTAACTCGTTAGCCTCGAATCTTTCTTTATTTTGAAAATGATTTTTGGTTCCTTGAACATCGAATTAGAGAGAGAGCCGACTGTATTAGAAGAGACGAGATCAAACATGATGGGAAGACTTTAATATTTTTTTGATATTTTTTAGCGGTTCTAGTTCTCAGTATTCAAAACTCTTTCAAGACTTATAAGCAAAGATTAAAAAATTTTTGTGTCAAGTCCACTCTTTCAAATCAAAAAGTTAAGCGGCTCTATCATGTAGCAACGGCGGAGAAGTTGGACATGTAAATTTACCTGTTGATGTTGTTGTGGGTAGAAATTTGGATAAATAAATCCTGCACCGTGCATTTGCTGTGGAACACCAGGCATCATCGACTGAGTATGCCACATCTTGAATTGATAATTCTTTTTTATGAATTCACCACTCTGACTTGCCAACGATGATAATATTTCTGAATGAGCTACCTTTTTAAAGTTTCCATTCTTCATGTCTTTCATTTTCTACTTTTGACGTCAATTCTTTGGCGATGTATTATTTGACGTCAATTTAGTGATGATATTATACTATTATTTCACTTTTGCTATTGTATTGTAGCCAGTCAGCGTGTCCATGTCAACGGCGAGACAATTATTTTTTAGTTTTAGATCTTGACTTATTGAGAATGACGGTAATACAGCTGTGTTGCCACGCCAGTAGCAACGGTTCAGCGAGCGCCCCAAATCATTTTTTTCTCCGCAAAAAGAAAATTCCACCTCTCTTGCTGGCATTAAACTCACTGTTTAAGTGTTGTATAAACAGCCAAGTTGGTGCGTTGGTTTAATCATTGTTTTACCAAGCGAGCGGCCAGGGTTTGATTCCCGGAGGTGTCATATAATATCTAACCAACTCAGTTCTCTACCCAATTTCTGTCGGTAAATGAGTACCATTAAAGCAACTATGCAATTAGCGGGTCTTCGCTAACCAGGTTGCGTTGTCATTTAAGACTTGCAATAAAGATCATACCCCGGGCTATTTTTACTTAAAAAAAAACGTTTCAAGACTCTCGACAATTCTCGGTATATTTGGGTGATACCCGGCCCTCACCAGCTGCGCTGGCTCGCGAGGGCTGAGGGTTTCCTGACTACTTAGCGAATAACGCGCCCCAATAATTAAATTGCATTCACCTTTCGTCTGGAAAAGGTTGATTATTATTGCGTGACCTTGCCTGTTTGTTTTCTTCAACCCTGATGACTTTGGATTTTTTTAACACGTCCGATTTTTTATTTTTATTTTTTATTTATGAAAACACGTTTTTTAATGAGAACAAACTTTATAAGAACACATTATTTCAAAGCTTTCGTGAACTCTATAACACTCAATTTCATAAGAAAAAATACCAATGAAATGGGGAAGTTAAGAACATAATGTTAAGAACGTCATATAGCGTCAAAAACTTGGGATGTTCTTACAAAAAAAAACGTGTATGTATTTTTACATTTTTATAGGAAACGCAACTTTGTTCGAGAAAATTTCGTAATACGGAGCAAGGTTCGAGTTATAGAGACTCAACTTTAATGTCTAAATTTTAATTAAAGGTTAAAACGCCAAAGCTTTAGTCAATTCGAGACGTCTACACCGAATACTAGGGGTGCCAACAGGTTAGCGAGCACCTTATCAAAAACCAGTATTTTTTATTCCGTTGTTGTGTGTAGAAAAAAAGCGGCAATGTCTAAGGCTACCAATAGGTTGACATCGAAAAATCAAATAATAATTTTCAATATCAATTCTTATAATTTCTTAACTTGTTAGCTTTGCTCTCATATTTTTGTTTTCTATTTGCAAAAAAAGTAAAAAGAGAAAGTACCCTCAACTAACAGCCTAAAAAACTTTCAGCAGAAAAATCGTCTTATTCTACGTGGCAGCCCTTGAATAAAAGTTCCAGTCCGCAACTTAATTTGTTTTCCCTTGTACTCTATGATCATTGTGACCTCGCGTAGATAAATTTTGCCTGAGTCAATTTGAAAGTGGTATACCCGAATGCGTTGAGCCAAGGCGAGGTTAGTGAAATTCTATTTTCTCTGACTGGAGTCGTTTATAATGCGTGTAATACTAATAATACCTATACTAATAATAATAATAATAATACGGGATTTAGTTTGTATAAACTAAAATTGTTCTATTCATTACTTTTTGCTTTATTTCTACTATGTATAAATTAGTCGTCTAGCTTGCTAGACTACTTTAGGGAATGCGGATCGCATACAATAAACTTATCAACCTTAGCAACGCGGTCGGCTTTTTTGGGGACTGGTAATAAATTTACAAGGAATAGATCTGTTCTCGGTACACGACATTTTTGGGTTACAACTAAAGTTTGATATTTTCATCATTTTCAAAAAGCTACCCAAGGATTGTTTCCCCTTGGGAAAATTAGCTTGATTTTAATTTCTTTTTGACTTTCGTTTTTATTCTCAGCAAGCTACCAAATTTATATAATTTAATTCTGTTTTCGTGGGCGAAACCAATTGAATTTGTTGTTCTATGGGCAAAAATTGAAAAAATAGAATTATTACTAAGATTTAAAAAAATATAATACCAATTTCAATATCTTATAGAGAATCTTCTTTTTCGATAGTGCTCAATACAAGGTGGAGCTTCTTATATCTGATGAAACAAAACAAAAACAGTTTTTTTGAACTATTAGTTTCACAATCTTTCACATCAATTCTTCTGGATTGATCATAAGCCGTTTTGAAAAAAAAATTACACAGGGTTACTACATCTGTCAGGATAATGTCTGGAATGACTGGAAAAAGTCTGAAATAGGCACACCTGTCTAGAAAAGTCTGGAATTGGCTTAAACTGTCTGGGAAAAAATCTGGAATTTGACGGAAATAGTCCTGAATGAAGTCTAGTAAATTTTCCCGAAATAGGGAACTTTTATCCCACCATAATTTCTGCTCATCCTTTTGTTCGCAAATAAATCTTCTAAAGTCTGTCCAGATATAATTGGCAGTGGAAACAAGAATGCCTGTAACTTTTGATAGTCAAATATGATTATGGAATTTTTTTTTGCTTGTTTTAGAGAATGAAAAGCGCTATATTTGAATGTATTTTTGGTTGAAAAATTTGCGATTTTTAGCGGTTAAATTTGCAATTGTAAAAATTGAGCTTTTTTTCTACTTATGCTATAACGTTCATTTTTACACCAGTGGTAGTTCAACCTTAGGTTAAGAAGTTAGGAACCCCCGTTTTAGTAATAAGTTGGAGATTTGATATTTCACAGAAAAGTGCTACCAAGGGATATTTCGGGTCCCATATCTTCCGAAGGATTTTTCTGTTCGCCTTGAAATTTAACAAACTTCTTAACCTAAGGTTGAACTACCACTGGTGTAAAAATGAACGTTATAGCATAAGTAGAAAAAAAGCTCAATTTTTACAATTGCAAATTTAACCGCTAAAAATCGCAAATTTTTCAACCAAAAATACATTCAAATATAGCACTTTTCATTCTCTAAAACAAGCAAAAAAAATTCCATAATTATATTTGACTATCAAAAGTTACAGGCATTCTTGTTTCCACTGCCAATTATATCTGGACAGACTTTAATATTTTTCATTCCGTTGTATTCATCATATTTCCTTTCAAATGACTGTAAAGGAAAAACTTAGAGCTGCCTAATGGATAAAATGTCTGGAAAATATTGGGTATTTTGCCAAAATGTTTTGAAAAGTTTTGACATTTTCAGGTAAAAAATCTGATATATTATTTAGGTTTTAGAGACTAAAAGTCTGGCCGAAACATGTTGGGATTTCTAGCATCTAATGGTATTTTTGTCTCGATCCACCGACCGATATATCATATATACCTGGATGCATTTTCTTTTTTGGTCCAGTGCACAGCAGAATGGACCTTTAAAAGCAACTGATCGAAAAAATTTTGTCTTTGTCGGGGCATGTGCGCGCAATAAATTAACAAGTCCAGGCTAAACCAACCACTGATCTAGAATTTTTGCCCGCCTACCCGCGCGATGTTTGACCTATGTTTTGGATTGAATTGGTAGTAGAGTCAAATTTCCCGATTAGATTAAAGGGTTGTTTCAGGTAGGGTTAGGGCTAGGGTTGGGGATGGGAGTTAACCCCTGGTTAGGGTTTTAGCCCCCCCGGGTAGAGTTTGGAGTAAATACCATGTTTAATAAGGAACTTTGAACTCCTTAATGCAGTTGTCACTCGATGGCCGAGTGGTTAAGGCGCTGGCGTTCTTATCATAGGTGCTTTGTATACAGTGCGCAAAAGTTTCGAAATTTCGGGAAATGCATCAAAAACTTTCAAAACTTAGCAATACAAAGAAAGTGTCAAAGAATAATAGCTCAGACTGGAGGATGGGAAGGAAATTTTTTTGCGTCACTTGAGGAACCCGATACGAACGACATTCGCTTATTGCCACGTCAGCTACGGCTTTTTGTCTATAGTTCAAATGCAGATAACAACTTGCCAGAATCGATTTTTTATTTTTATTTTGTTGTTGAATTTATCGGGATTGCGTAACTTTTCGGAAACTTGTTTTTAGTAATAAAAGTAAAAACTAAAATTTAATTTTGTTCATTTTTGACGTTTCGGTGTCTTCTTTGAACCCTGATCACAAGTATAGGATTGAAAATTAATGACTGAAAATCATGATTTTTCCATAGATAACATGAACGTTTTACATAGTAGTAACCATCGGATCAATAAAAAACTTCACATAAAAAAAAAATTTATCATAAGGGAACTCAAACGGATTTGAATGAGCACGTCTCTTCATCCCCCATTGAGCCATTTTAAGTGCTTCCTTTGTGAAATTTAATAACTTGTAGTAATTTTTTTGATTTTTTGATTTTTTTTGAATTTTGTAAATTGAACCTGGATTTGAATTTTTTTTTACCATGCAGGGTGTCCCTAATTAAAGTATCGAGTTTGAACATGCGATTGAGTAGAAAAGTTTGTGTGTGTTATCGCTAAAATATAAGAACGTTCTCCATCACACAGGCTTATTACAAAAGGTAGTTACAACGTATAAATTAATCGTAATGACAAAGAAAAAAGAGGGAGAGCTTAAAATACAATTTTGTGAACACGCACATAAAACTTTCTACTCATAGTTGTGTTTCGACTCGATACTTTAATTAGGGACACCCTGTACTTGTGTTTCGACTCGATACTTTAATTAGGGACACCCTGTACTTGTAATCATTGCAAAGAAGACACCCAAACGTCAAAATTAATAAAATTAAATTTTCACTTTTTACATTTATTACTAAGTTTCTCTGGCCCATTAACTTTTATTGAATTTCGATTTGAATTTTTTTACTATATAATACTTGTGATCATTGCAAGGAAGACATCCAAACGTCAAAATTAATAAAATTATATTTTAACTTTTCACTTTTATTATTAAATTTCTCTGGCCCATTAAAAAATTTTTTCCAAAGTTTTTATACAAAGAATGCGACTTCAAGGTGCTGAAAACGCAAGGTTAGATCGCAGTCTTCGAAGGGTTATAGTTCGTCATATTTCGGAATTTTCGAGATTTCAACTTTCTCAAGATTCACTCGTTCGCCAGCTCTTGCGGTCTGTACGGGGCTTCAAACCAGGTTCTAGTCCGATTTGTTTTTAATTCTCATTTTTCTTTCACTCTTTCCATCTTCTTCTTTGAACTGTAAAATGTGTGTAAGAGCCACAGTTCCTTCCCTTCTAGTATGCTTTTACAACGTTGGGGCAAAAACGGGTCAAAAGTATGGCAACTTTGTATAGTATAAAGTATCCTGTTTTTTTCACAGTTATTTTCTTTGGCTGGTTCCGTAGATTTTATGTTTTAGTTTTTTTTACATTATTGCACGCATTTTATATTTCACAAAACACATCTGTTTACAATATTTTATCTGTGGTGGTGTCTAATCAACACTGCTTCGGAGCATTTTTTCACAAATGGCCGATGCGAAATCCTGTGCAGATGGAAAACTTAGGAGCAGATCATGTGTTCGGTGAAAGTACCTATTTGTTATTGACTCACATTGAGTTGCATACCGACTTACGTTCTTCCAGAGGTCGTTTTAGATTTTTAGTGTTATACTTTGATGTATCCCGATTTCATCATTTTTTACGCACCTGGTAGCCTTTTTGTGGATATTCATTCTAGATATTTGTTATGATTTGTCTTGTCCTTTTGTTTTGTGGGTTTTTTTCTCTGTGTTTCCATTTCAATAGTTGAAGGTTTTATACTTCTAGACTATAGCACCTGCGTACACCCCAGAAAAAAAAGCAATTTTGATAAATTAGTTTTATAAGACCGGTTATTGGTTGATCCATGTTTTTCCCGATTATCTGCCCGTAAAACAATGAATTTAATTTGTTTTTTTCTTGTTGTTGAAAATTAAAGAAAAGTGGAGATGAAAGTTTTGATTTTGATAGGGACAAACACCCCAGAAACAAAAATATTTCGGTAATGCCTTACGAAACAGAAATTGCTTGTTACCCTGAACCAAATTTGTTGCACAAGATAACTGAGGTTATCGCCGAATCAGACATCGAAAAAAAAAACTTTTTACGAGTGCTGACACTTCTGTGGACTGACATAATGACGTTAGACAACGAAAAACTGAAGACTGTATATTGTATTTTCTTTTTAAAACGGTTAGTTTGATGATGATCAACCCAGAAAAAGATTGTGAATCTATTAGTTCAAAACGACTTTTTTGGTTTGTTCTTTTTCATATATAACAATGGTATTTCCAAAGTTTTGCATTGATTGAACGAGCTCTATTTGTACTCCACAGCCTTGATAAAAGTGAGTTTATGAACTCCTAGTACTATTAGATACATTTCAAGCTGAATTAAACAAAAAGGGTTAATTTTAGATACATACAAAGTTCAAGAAATTTTGATAAATTAGTTTTATAAGACTGGTTACAGGTCGATCCATGTTTTTTCCCGATTTTTTGCCCGTAGAACAACGAATTTAATTTGTTTTCTCCTTGTTGTCGAAGATTAAAGAAAAATGTAGATTAAAATTGTGATTTTGATAGGAATGAAATAGGAAAACTGGAGAATGGAGATTCTAATTTTTTTACTTTATAAATTAGCGTATTTTTAATGTTCATATACTACTCTTTCTAGGCGCTGTACAGGAGTAAATTTCTGACATACAGAAGGACTCAAAAGTGAATTTATCCACGAGCTACTAGAATCAAGCTAGTTAAACTGGTAAAAATATATATTTGAAATCATCTATGTGATTTTACATTCAAAGTGAAACTTAAACCACGAACATTTACAAACTACTACGTGATCAAGTCCAGTCAAAAACATGGAGGAAGGAAGAAAATTTATGTATTATACAATCAGTGAGCCTTTTAACATAATGCTTATGGTCCTTGGGATTCTTATGGTGATTTTAAACGTCTTGGAAATTCGATTTATCGTTAAAGGATCGAAAAATAAAAAGCTCCACAAATCACAAATCTATCTTTCGAATCTTGCATTGTCTGATGTCATGTTCGGAGTTAGTATTATACTTCTGTCTGCTGTTTCAGAATATACAAAGAATGTTTCCAATCGTGCAAACTGGTTACGTGCAATGAATCTCTATTTAATTCTTGTCGGCATAAGAATAACTTTTACAATGTCGATATTTAGTTTAATAGCATTAACTCTGGATAGGCTTCTGGGAATTTTGAAACCTTTTTATCATCGTAATCATCAAACTTCATTTTAATATAACATTTTAATGACAAGAGAGTTTTGACTTCAAAATGTTGAACAAGAATTGGAATGAATAGACGATATCGGCTTAACGTGAAAACTCAGATTTGATCCCCGAATATTGCCCACAATGCTTTGTGCGGAAAAAAGTTCACGGTGAAATTTTTTCCGCACAAAGCATTGTGGACAATATTCGGGGATCAAATCTGAGTTTTCACGTTAAGCCGATATCGTCTATTGTCTGCGTTTTTAATGGAGCTGTGCAATGTTTGTGCAATGGGACACCAAAACAGCAACCATTTTAACCGAACCTCCACAGAATCATCTTTTTTGTACTGTCCAAGAAACATGGAAATCTGTTTGTTGTTGAAGAGGATGTGACGATAGAGAGAAAAAGCTGACCAGAAAGCAGTATGTCCCATGTTATCTCAAGTAATCCCATTATAGAGCAGTTGACGGTACACAAACTTGACATTAACACTCCTTTTGTTGGAGAAATTCCTGAAGGATATTTCATGTTATCCCCATGTTATGTTCCTGTTGTTTGGTTGTATTTCGAATCATTTTGGTTTTGGAATGCTTCTGTACCCACTGTATTCTTTACAAAACAATATTACATTACGATATAGACAACAACTTAGCTGAAAATTTTATCAAAAATATAGAACTTGGAAATTATAAATTCATGTTTATATACGTTTTCGAATAAAAGAGTTCCTTTTTCCCTTGAGGAAGGTCTCTTTAATTTAAGTTTGAAAAATTAGAGGCTACCATTTATCCTTTTGGGAACAATTTTTTCGGAACTCACAATACCTTTTGAAAATATTTAGCAATCTATTGTTTTCAACGTTGAAAGGAACACAGTGATTCATTATGATTGAACAAAGGGGAACACATTGTTCTGAATAGGTATCTTGATTAAGAGAGTCAAATGACACTCAGTGATCCTCATGGGATGACCCAGTCAGTTCCTTTGCAAAATATAATTATAGATGGTAATGATTTATAATTTCCAGAACGTGTTCTGTTTTTATGACAAAATTACAGACTTCAGATAGGAATGCTTTTTTCTACAATTTTTTTAACGAGTTTGCACATAGAAAAATTGTTGTAGGATGGAGTTTTACCATTAGCGAGCTTTACATAACTTTAGATAATTACATAACTTTGAAGTTCAAGAACGTGATATTGTGCTATCAATTTTCAAACATAACATTTAGTGATTACTCCAAATTTTACTTCCCTCACAAAGGAAAAATTATCATAGTTTCGTGCAATTTCGCCTTTTTTCGATCAACTTTTCACTATAAAATGCCTAGTAACGAAAAGGATC
Organism: Clytia hemisphaerica; assembly: GCF_902728285.1. Classification (NCBI taxonomy): domain Eukaryota; kingdom Metazoa; phylum Cnidaria; class Hydrozoa; order Leptothecata; family Clytiidae; genus Clytia; species Clytia hemisphaerica. The sequence continues at coordinate 958,286 of NW_027104280.1, read as the reverse complement.
ACCCAAGACGAACAAAAATGTGCAAGAAAGTAGAAAAAAACTTGACATGTCAAGGGTGACAGAAAAGGACAATCGCCTTTAGCAAGTAAGTGGACAATTAATGCCAGGAAAATTATTTCTAAAAAGATATGGAAGAATGCCGTCGGGGCCAGTTCGAAAGCAAAAAGGCTACACCTCAAAGAAGATTTGGATGGACTTTTTTATTGCCCAGTTCCAAATTGTGACAGTTTTTCTTTTACAACCAAAAGAGGGTGCCGTAAACACGTTTTTACCAGGCATGGATGGTACTACTTTTTCGAAACGAGACCTGACCCAAAAGTTTGTTTTGCCAGAACTTTCGACACGGAGTGAAAAAACCAAATAAATCTAGGAGAAGTAGAACAAACATATGCCAATGTTTTTGAAAGACTGTAAATTTGATAAGATGCTCAAGCTCTGGCTTTGCAGCCCTGGCGGAGGAATGAAGAGCTTTAGCCAAGCAAGCCAGATTAGTTGCCGTGTCTTAAAATTCCTCAAATTTTGCTGCCAAGATTGCTGTGCGAGCTGGGATATCCCGTTTACGGTAGTAGATTTTTGCTTGGGAAACGTGACCGCTATATCAGATTTTATCGAATACCTTAAAACCTGCTGGGAAGTTGGCTACGCTGGTATTATGGATATATGCATTCTTTATCTCATGTTTTAGACTACCGCAGAATTGAAAGAGGAGACTCACAAACGACATTTTTATCGTCGGAAATCTATATCGACCGGGTAAAACTTTCACTATCTAAAAAGATGAGATCGGAATGGAATGTTTTGTTAAGTGCCGAATACCTATCAAAAATTAACTGTTGGGCCACTCTCGACGAAATGCAAAAAGTCGTACCATATCACACGGACAGGTTTTCACAAATTTTACTGAATGCCTCGGATGAAGCCCTTCCGTTGCCACCACACGACTTATCTTTTGTACCTCCTTTTAACGGCCATATTTTTCATCGTGATAAAAGCTACTAGGCCGATGACCTTTCAATTTCTTACAGTCGAAATGGTGGAAAACATCAATGAAAGGGGCATGATAGACCAAACTGTTTTTAAAACGCAGGAAAAGTATGGTTTTGACACTTTGATATTTTCTTCGGAAATCATAGAAATAGTTCACAGGTATATCAAGTATATTCGCTCAAGGCTCAACCCTAAATGCAATTACGTTCTAGTTACTCGCAACGGCACACAACTGGCAAGAATTGGAGATGTTTTCGGGAGAATCGTCTTTCAAGCAATAGGAAAATATATCAATCCGACAAGGTATCGTCAAATTATCGAAACAAAAAGTGCAGAATCCTTAGCGTCGATGATCAAAAAAATTGTCCGAAGATCAAAAACACACCTCGTTTGTGGCTAAAATTCACTATCAAAAGCTTCAATCGCGTGACGTAGCCTTAAAAGGCAAGGCATCCATGAACAAGTTAAGGGATGAACAGCCCTCTTTAAATGCGATGGGGGAGATATGTGAAAGGTTTTCGAATATAGCACCAATGAATACATCTTTTCAAACGTCAGTCTCGGATTCAAGTACTGGGCACTTTGAAGTTTGGCCGAATTATTCCTTAGATGTGAACAATTTTCCTATTGAAACTACCGATACAAGTATAATCCAAGAAGCCCAACTTCTACCGAACGATTCTTCGATTCTTCAACCCAGCAAAAACTCGATAATAGACCCTTCAGTTAATTTTGAGAAAACATCGAAAATAGGAAAACAACCAAGGAGGAAAAAAGTGCCTTTTTCTTCTATAGAGGATAATTTTTAAGAACTGGTTTTAAAAAGCATGGTTCTGCTTGGACATCCATCTTATCGGACTCAAGTTACAAATTTCACCCTTCAAGGCAGATTGCTACACTTTATGGCAGGGCAAAAAAATTGAATATTATTTGAGTGATAAATTTCAAAGTATTGTATATTGATTCTAAAATTTTATGTGAATTTGAGGTGAAACTAGAACCAATTTTTTCTAGGAAAATCGTGTTTAAAATAATTCTCATGAAAAAAATTCCAAGTTTTTGAATATTTTCTATTTGAACCACTAACTTTAAATGTCCAAATAATTGAAACACATTTTAGACTCTACTTTGCTTTGCGCTGATTGAAGAAATTTTTTCCGTTTCAAATTTCTGTTTGAAATTTTAATTTCTTATAAAAAGTGAACGGCTTAGCCGTGAGATAAGCCGTGGGTTAAGCTGTGGGCTGGTGTTAGGGGAATCGATAAGGCAGTGGTATGGCCATTAATTTGTCACTATAGGAACAATAGTTTTGTATAGTAGATTGTAATAGGTATTGTCTAATCTGGACTATAAATACAACGCCCAGATTATCAAACAGCAAGAATATCACCAATAGAATAACCAGCAATATGTCAAATAGTCAACATCAACGTGCCATTTCAGCACTTTTCGAAAGAGACGTGCTATGCTTTTCACAAGGCACTCTTGTGGATCAATTAAGAGGTGAGTTTTATCCATTTTTAACAATTAAACCTCCATTCAATTTGATAATTTTATGCTAAAACTGAAAAGAGGGGATAGCAAAAATCAGCCATTTAATAACAAGACGAAGATTATTTTCAGAGCTTCATATGAAAAATTCTTGTCTATTCTTCTTCATTTTTTACCAGCTATTGAGGAACAGCGAAACTCACAACAAAAACCCATCAAAGAAGTTATCGAAATCAGCGATGACGACAAGAAGAAAAAGCCGAAACAAACAAAACTCCGCCAAGAAAACAACATAATATCAACATAAAGGCAACGATTGAAGTTGAAGAAGGAACTGAAGTGAAATTTTCTGTAAATATTGTAAATAAAAAGTAACTTTTAAAAAGATGACTCTCATTTCATTGTTTGAACCTTTTTAAGATAGCTGGTACAAGGCCAAATTCACGCCTCACAATGGACTTAAACCGTCAATGGAATTATATCCGTATGCTAAACCGAGGGTTAAGCCGTATAATTTGCTTGAAAGAGCTTATAAGCCGTAAAGCCGTCACATTTTGGAGATAAAAAAATTTAGTAAACACTTTCGATTTCAAACTTTGAAAATTTTTGTTCATTTTTTAAAGTTAATTTACCCCTCTGGGCCTGAACCGTCAATGGAATTATATCCGTATGCTAAACCTTCAATAAAGAAAATAGTTTCTAATAAAGGGGCCACGCCTATTTTAGACAACGCCCAATTCGTTTGAAGTCACCACTTTCGTTTTGGGACTTGTTCAATTTGAAAAAAAAAAAATGAGTTAACGCCTCTCTACCACCCAAACGCCCATTTTTTAGTTAAGCCGGGTTTGATTTAAGCCTGAACCTAAACCGACCCTTAAGCCGGATTTTTTGCCTGAGAGGGGTTAGTAAGCCGTTAAGCCGTCATTTTGATGGTTGGATTGACGAGTCAAATATACTTTCGTTTTCAAACTTAGAAGTTTCCACATAAGAAAGAATATTTCGTTCTTTATAAGAACATCTTATGAATCTTTTTAAAGAACGAAACATGTTTCCAATAAAGAAAATAGTTTCTAATAAAGGGGCCACGCCTATTTTAGACAACGCCCAATTCGTTTGAAGTCACCACTTTCGTTTTGGGACTTGTTCAATTTGAAAAAAAAAAAATGAGTTAACGCCTCTCTACCACCCAAACGCCCATTTTTTAGTTAAGCCGGTTTGATTTAAGCCTGAACCTAAACCGACCCTTAAGCCGGATTTTTTGCCTGAGAGGGGTTAGTAAGCCGTTAAGCCGTCATTTTGATGGTTGGATTGACGAGTCAAATATACTTTCGTTTTCAAACTTAGAAGTTTCCACATAAGAAAGAATATTTCGTTCTTTATAAGAACATCTTATGAATCTTTTTAAAGAACGAAACATGTTTCCAATAAAGAAAATAGTTTCTAATAAAGGGGCCACGCCTATTTTAGACAACGCCCAATTCGTTTGAAGTCACCACTTCGTTTTGGGACTTGTTCAATTTGAAAAAAAAAAAATGAGTTAACGCCTCTCTACCACCCAAACGCCCATTTTTTAGTTAAGCCGGGTTTGATTTAAGCCTGAACCTAAACCGACCCTTAAGCCGGATTTTTTGCCTGAAAAGGGTTGGTAAGCCGTTAAGCCGTCATTTTGATGGTTGGAATGACAATTCAAAGTACTTTCGTTTTCAAAATTGATTTCAATAAAGAAAATAGTTTCTAATAAAGGGGCCACGCCTATTTTAGACAACGCCCAATTCGTTTGAAGTTACCACTTTCGTTTTGGGACTTGTTCAATTTGAAAAAAATAAAATGAGTTAACGCCTCTCTACCACCCAAACGCCCATTTTTTAGTTAAGCCGGGTTTGATTTAAGCCTGAACCTAAACCGACCCTTAAGCCGGATTTTTTGCCTGAGAGGGGTTAGTAAGCCGTTAAGCCGTCATTTTGATGGTTGGATTGACGAGTCAAATATACTTTCGTTTTCAAACTTAGAAGTTTCCACATAAGAAAGAATATTTCGTTCTTTATAAGAACATCTTATGAATCTTTTTAAAGAACGAAACATGTTTCCAATAAAGAAAATAGTTTCTAATAAAGGGGCCACGCCTATTTTAGACAACGCCCAATTCGTTTGAAGTCACCACTTTCGTTTTGGGACTTGTTCAATTTGAAAAAAAAAAAATGAGTTAACGCCTCTCTACCACCCAAACGCCCATTTTTTAGTTAAGCCGGGTTTGATTTAAGCCTGAACCTAAACCGACCCTTAAGCCGGATTTTTTGCCTGAGAGGGGTTAGTAAGCCGTTAAGCCGTCATTTTGATGGTTGGATTGACGAGTCAAATATACTTTCGTTTTCAAACTTAGAAGTTTCCACATAAGAAAGAATATTTCGTTCTTTATAAGAACATCTTATGAATCTTTTTAAAGAACGAAACATGTTTCCAATAAAGAAAATAGTTTCTAATAAAGGGGCCACGCCTATTTTAGACAACGCCCAATTCGTTTGAAGTCACCACTTTCGTTTTGGGACTTGTTCAATTTGAAAAAAAAAAAATGAGTTAACGCCTCTCTACCACCCAAACGCCCATTTTTTAGTTAAGCCGGGTTTGATTTAAGCCTGAACCTAAACCGACCCTTAAGCCGGATTTTTTGCCTGAGAGGGGTTAGTAAGCCGTTAAGCCGTCATTTTGATGGTTGGATTGACGAGTCAAATATACTTTCGTTTTCAAACTTAGAAGTTTCCACATAAGAAAGAATATTTCGTTCTTTATAAGAACATCTTATGAATCTTTTTAAAGAACGAAACATGTTTCCAATAAAGAAAATAGTTTCTAATAAAGGGGCCACGCCTATTTTAGACAACGCCCAATTCGTTTGAAGTCACCACTTTCGTTTTGGGACTTGTTCAATTTGAAAAAAAAAAAATGAGTTAACGCCTCTCTACCACCCAAACGCCCATTTTTTAGTTAAGCCGGGTTTGATTTAAGCCTGAACCTAAACCGACCCTTAAGCCGGATTTTTTGCCTGAGAGGGGTTAGTAAGCCGTTAAGCCGTCATTTTGATGGTTGGATTGACGAGTCAAATATACTTTCGTTTTCAAACTTAGAAGTTTCCACATAAGAAAGAATATTTCGTTCTTTATAAGAACATCTTATGAATCTTTTTAAAGAACGAAACATGTTTCCAATAAAGAAAATAGTTTCTAATAAAGGGGCCACGCCTATTTTAGACAACGCCCAATTCGTTTGAAGTCACCACTTTCGTTTTGGGACTTGTTCAATTTGAAAAAAAAAAAATGAGTTAACGCCTCTCTACCACCCAAACGCCCATTTTTTAGTTAAGCCGGGTTTGATTTAAGCCTGAACCTAAACCGACCCTTAAGCCGGATTTTTTGCCTGAGAGGGGTTAGTAAGCCGTTAAGCCGTCATTTTGATGGTTGGATTGACGAGTCAAATATACTTTCGTTTTCAAACTTAGAAGTTTCCACATAAGAAAGAATATTTCGTTCTTTATAAGAACATCTTATGAATCTTTTTAAAGAACGAAACATGTTTCCAATAAAGAAAATAGTTTCTAATAAAGGGGCCACGCCTATTTTAGACAACGCCCAATTCGTTTGAAGTCACCACTTTCGTTTTGGGACTTGTTCAATTTGAAAAAAAAAAAATGAGTTAACGCCTCTCTACCACCCAAACGCCCATTTTTTAGTTAAGCCGGGTTTGATTTAAGCCTGAACCTAAACCGACCCTTAAGCCGGATTTTTTGCCTGAAAAGGGTTGGTAAGCCGTTAAGCCGTCATTTTGATGGTTGGAATGACAATTCAAAGTACTTTCGTTTTCAAAATTGATTTCAATAAAGAAAATAGTTTCTAATAAAGGGGCCACGCCTATTTTAGACAACGCCCAATTCGTTTGAAGTTACCACTTTCGTTTTGGGACTTGTTCAATTTGAAAAAAATAAAATGAGTTAACGCCTCTCTACCACCCAAACGCCCATTTTTTAGTTAAGCCGGGTTTGATTTAAGCCTGAACCTAAACCGACCCTTAAGCCGGATTTTTGCCTGAGAGGGGTTAGTAAGCCGTTAAGCCGTCATTTTGATGGTTGGATTGACGAGTCAAATATACTTTCGTTTTCAAACTTAGAAGTTTCCACATAAGAAAGAATATTTCGTTCTTTATAAGAACATCTTATGAATCTTTTTAAAGAACGAAACATGTTTCCAATAAAGAAAATAGTTTCTAATAAAGGGGCCACGCCTATTTTAGACAACGCCCAATTCGTTTGAAGTCACCACTTTCGTTTTGGGACTTGTTCAATTTGAAAAAAAAAAAAAATGAGTTAACGCCTCTCTACCACCCAAACGCCCATTTTTTAGTTAAGCCGGATTTAATTTAAGCCTGAACCTAAACCGAGCCTTAAGCCGGATTTTTTGCCTGAGAGGGGTTAGTAAGCCGTTAAGCCGTCATATTGATGGTTGGAATGACGAGTCAAAGTACTTTCGCTTTCAAACTTGACAATTTTTTAATGGAATACTTCGTTCTTTATAAGAACTCCTTATAGAAACGTTTTTAAAGAACGAAGAATATTAGCATAAAGTAATTATTTAAAGCCATAGAATATTTCGTTCTTTATAAGCACTTGATCCAAAAGATTTTCCCAGGTGACTCCTTTTTATTTGGTAAATTTTCAGAACTAAATAAATAGGCGTCTTGGAAGACTGACAATATCAATTTTCATCTCAATTCTATCATGGAGCGAGTTACAATATTTGATTCTATAACTAAAGAAAAGATAGACGGCTTCACAGCTTACGTTCAATCTTCGAGCAAAGAAAAATTCACAAAAATACGAAAGGAATTATTTGAATTAATTTCTGATGATCTGTTGCCCAAGATATCTCTTTGGCCTGAGAAATATCGTTTGATGTTTTTTAAGAGACCTTTGGGGGATCGAGATACCGCCGCCATGTTCTGGTTTCTACTTGGTAAGTAACTTATTACTGAACCACCTGCACTTTACGTCAAAGAATTATTCAGTGAACAATTTTGAATAGTGTCAATGAGAGATGGTTGTTTTGCAGTATTCTTTATACTGTCACTTTAAAGTAAATTTTTTTGTTTTTCATTGTTCAGGTAATGGCGTATCTCCAATTGTTACAGCGGAATGGATCATTTCGTCGTATCACACGTTAAAAGACGACAAACGGACGACAAATGCCAGAAAAAACCAAATTCAGAGCCTCTTCGAATCGATGGAAATAAAAAAGCATGACCGATTTTATTATTCGTTATTTCACAAAAGGCAGTTCTATTTCGATGGTAGGTCACGTGATGTAAGACAAGACCTCCATTGACCACTAGTCTTTAAAGTCGTTCTTCATTGTTAGATAGCATTAAATTTTTCAAGTCTACTAAATCTTTTTGTCCATTTTATTCAAGAAGAAAATATCATAAAACTACTATTGTTTCCCTGTTGTTTGAATCTATTGTCTTTCTAAAGGGCGTGGCAGCTACTAGGAACGAGTATTGTTACAGCATTACATTTCATTTTTAAAGGACGAATCAAATGAAAGAAACATCTATTGCGTTCTTTAAAAAAACTAGAGAAAACAATGAGAACAAAGAAGTTTATTCTATTATTCTCAGCTGATTCAGCAGCCGAGTCAAATCTTTTTCATTTTTCTTTCATTTTTTCCTAGCACAAACTAGGCATTAAAACACAAAGTATTGACCTACGATAAATTAAAACTAAAATTCTATGCGATCTACAAAACTCAAATATATTATATTGAAGACCAGTAGAAGGAATATTCGAAGTGAAATGCATTCAAAACGTAACTAAAAAGAAATATTACCATTTTCCCCACATGAAAATAGACAAAAACGCAACAGTACATTGTTATAAATTTCTCCTAATTTTACAGAAAATATAATTATTCTGAATTTTTCAAACTATAAAAAATTAAATCAAACGCAACGGTTAAGAGTCCACTAAGAGTTCAGTAACAAATCGTTAGGTGTTGCTCCACACGTCTTTTTGATTGTGTTGTATAACGCACGATGATTCTTATCTGAAGACAAAAGGAAAGATAAGATTCAGATTTTTCTGTAAATCCAGTAAGTTGACCGAAAAATATTCAGTATGTCAAATTCATTGCAATGTTTGATTAGAAAATTGAACAAAAGCTTGATTTCATGAATGGCAAACTAACCTGGCGTGGATAACTGGAGCAAGGGCGTGCCTGGGTTAATTTCTCTCAAGGGAAGGACTGGTGAAGACGTCTTTGCTGAAATTGAAAAATAGCCAAGTTTAAAAGGATGTCAGTGACTACGTCACGATGACAACATACCATATCACCACAAGTAGTTTGATGGCAAAATGGACGAGTCCAGTCAACTGAAATTGTTAAAAAGAAAAGAAAAAAACACTTACCAGGTGTTACCAGCTGAAAGATTTCTCTGCTTTGATTTGTTACCGACGTGGTGACAGATCTCCTTTCTGAAAAATGTAAATATAAAATGCTTTAAAACTAAAAGTCAAGTAAATAACCATCAGATCACTGCAATCATACATAAACAAATTCTGAAAAGTTTTTATCAAGTAGTAAATTGCTTACCAAATTCTGATGGTAGGTCATATTCTGTCAAATAGTCCAAAGTTGCAATTCTCTTTATTTTTGGAGTTGCAATCTCATCAATCGTTGCTTCCATTGACCGTTTGCGATTTTCAGTTTCTAAAAAAGTGAAGAAAGAAAGAAACTAAATCATCGTTTCTAAGGCATACAAAACACCTGTAAAATTGGGAAAATGATGGGGAATAAGTGTGGGAAAACAAAAGAAAAGTTACTAGTTAATGTCAAGTGTACACTAAATCTAAAAGCAAATGTATCATTGGAAACGCTTTTTAAACCTGATGCAAATATATGCTATAGGATTTCATAGTATTCTCACCAGAAAAATTAATGATGTCAGATAAGTCCAACGTTGATATGTCTGACGGTAGTATCGTTTCAATGTATCGAATGTCACTCTTGGATTCAACTAAAACAAAAGAAAATTCCCATTTTATTTACATCAAATAATCCTAGGCGGACGATGGGAAGGTTAAATCAGAGATTTGGGAAAAGAGGATAAGAATTGCGCTATTCAGCTATAGAAATATAGGCTAGGGAACCTTTTGTTCTATTGAAATATCTGCGCCCGATCGATTGTTTTAGTTCTGAACCAATCGGAGCGCTTGATTATACTATGCGCACAAGACTAGAAGTACAAACAAAAAATGGCAGCCGTGGTTGATATCGAAAGTGAAATAAAAATATTTTTAATATCGGGTATTTTGGTATTTTTTTATAAGCATTTTTCATTTTGGACAGGGCGGATACAGTGTTAGTCGAGCCAAAAACTTTCAGTTTTAGCCAAAATACTTTCCTCAAAGGAATGCTCGAACCAATGTCACAGATTATATTGTAGAAATAGAAATAATTACTAGTGAAAAAGAATTTAAAATTCATTGCATTCAAACACAAAACGAAGCTGGTAAAACTAATATAGTTTTTCATTACTTCTCGGGCTAAAGTGTTTTGACAATCATATAAAAAGAGCTAGCTAGGTTGAATATTAAAACAATGAAGGAGAAGGGAAAGAAAAAAACAGGACTAAAACAATAGCAATTCATGATATCAATGACAAGAAATCAAAAATATCATGAATTTTTTTGTAAGAACTTTTTGAAGTTTTTACAACAAAGCGAAAAATAATAGCAATATAATACAAAACAGTAGCATACATTAAAAACAAAAATTATATAAAAATCTTTATTTGGTCGCGTTTGTTGTAATAACAAAAAATAATAATAAACTGGTTAAATTTCTGGATTATTTTTTTGATTCTTGTTATGTCAATTTTATTTGTCTTATTGCTTCCAAAAAGTTACTTAAATAATTGCAAGAAAATTAATTACAATAAAAAAACTTTGACTTGATCCTTCCTCACTAAAAGCACCTTGGAAAATAAACATATATTGTGAAACAGTATATGAAAAATCGGTCACTCTTGGATTTAGGGGGGGGGCTCACTAATTCCAATAGAGGTGTGATTCTAAGATAAAAAGCAATTTACCCTTTCAAATAAAATTTTAGAGAAAAAAAGTATGAATATAACCAGACTGTTAATCAATGCTCAAGAAAAGAGTATTTCATAAGATGAATAATTATATAATGTGATGTATGAAAATAGTCCAGTGTGTTCCAATTCCAAACTGAAATTTCTATCTAAAGCATTTTTTATATCTATATGGTTGGTTCATATCAATTATCTTGTAATTGTAGTCTAGCCCCATTCTGGTGTCTTGTTTGGGACTATTTGCGTAATCAAGCAGGAAATCCTGGTGAAACAGGGATAAAAAGACCTTAATCCAACTGCAAACAAACCATGACATCAGATTCCATTGTTGTTTCCTTTGAGTTTAAACATGCTTTTCACCTGTCCATCTTATTAGCAGAATTTGTTGGTGTTTGCAAAGATATTGAACCTTGGACGTGAGAAATTCAGACAAATTTTAAGCCAATTCTCATTGTATACCAACCACGTGAAGGTACAAAATAATTCATGGATCTAGGTTACTGGGGCAGTATGATGGTAACTAACCTGAAAGTATATAATAATGAAAATGGGAATTAGGATTTTTGCAGCAAGCTCTCATGAACAAATACAGAACACAAACAACAAATCTTAATTCCACCGACCACAGACAAAAACCGGTGAAATAAATCTTATATAACTGGAAAATCTATTAACCGGTCAGAGCCAATCTATTAACCTGTCAGAGCCAATCTATTAACCGGTCAGAGCCAATCTATTAACCGGTCAGAGCCAATCTATTAACCTGTCAGAGCCAATGTATTAACCGGTCAGAGCCAATCTATTAACCAGTCAGAGCCAATCTAAACCGGTCAGAGCCAATCTACTAACCGGTCAGAGCCAATCTATTAACCGGTCAGAGCTAATCTATCAACCGGTCAGAGCCAATCTAAACCGGTCAGAGCCAATCTACTAACCGGTCAGAGCCAATCTACTAATTGGTCAGAGCAAATCTACTAACCGGTCAGAGCAAATCTACTAACCGGTCAGAGCCAAACCGGTCAGAGTCATAGTTTCATAAAATTACACAAGTATTAATATTAGAACTTTGGTAGCAATTTTCTGTTACATACAAAAACTTGAAATTTCAACCCCAAAAAAATGTTTTTCCTCAGTAGGAGCTAAAAAGTCATCAAGGATAATTTAGCGTACTTACCAAATCTAAAATCCATTGTCCATTGCCATCAAGCAAGTTTTGCTAGGATAACATTATGTTTTCATCTAAAACTAGGAAAAAAAAACAACATTTTTAGTCGATTTTGCCCATCTGCCCATCTTCAATCAAAATGCTAAGAAAGTTTGAAGATTTGCCATGTAAAACTAAGCTATAGGTTGTCATTTAATTAACCTTACTGCTACCCATAAAAATTATGTTTGCAACACAAAAATAATTAATTTTATTCAACATAACAAACAAAAAATACACTTTTTAAATAATTTTTCAGCTATCTTTGAAGGATGTGCCAAAAAGATCTAGAAGGTGCCAATAAAAACCAAAGCTAGGCTAGTCAACTACAACCTTTTGCCAACCCAAACCACTTTATTTTGACTCTGAAAGACTTTCCAGTAAGGCAAACTAGCTAAAAATAAAAAGGTCCCATTTCACATCCAATTTTAGCATGCCTGCTTCCACCATCTTTTTCTCAAAAAATAAAGCATGGAGCAGCAGATTTTTTTGTCAGTGGAAACCCCAAAAGATCGTTATTTGTTTTTCAGTTGTTTATATAAGTAGGAAACCCCTCCAAAGGAGTAAATTCAGACAGTTTTTCTTGAACTGTTATAATACTGCACATAACGCCATTTTTTTCACTGCAACTTCTCGGCCAAGTTGTTCCCTAGCCTAGCGACTTCAAACGACGCTGAATTCAATGGCCAACAATAAGAAAACAGCGAGCGGCAGCGGCGATTCTTATCCTCTTTTCCCAAATCTCTGGTTAAATCATCAAAAATTGCAGTATTAAAACAAACACATACCTATTGTTGGATTGACAGGTTCTTCCTCGTCACTTGAAATACAAACGTGATTGGTCCGATTCGACTTCACAAAACGGATTTCAGAATCTGAAAATAAAACATGAAAATTTGAAAAGGAAGAATAAGAAAATGAGACTGTCATATGGGAAAATGACATAGAATGGTGCACCTTGTCAGATTAAATAGCCAAGAAATAAAGCAAATATTGAAAACAATCTTACCGTCACTGTCATTTTCTTCGCCATTTCCAAGCCTGGAATCTCTGTTCTCGTCACAAGAGTAGTACTCATCATCTGAAATGTAAAATGAGATGCAATAGAATGACAAAGTACGTATTGACATAATACAAGCTAGAAAAAAAGATCATCATAGAATCAAATAATAGAGATTTCAGATATGACGTAAAAGTAGTCTTACCATCCCATAAGGAATCTGGTGTTGTTGGGAGCGGCGTCACCGGTGTCATTGGCGTCAAAGGGGCGCGCGGTGGACTGAAGGCGAATACAGTGCTCGCAACGTCGGCACTGCTTCTTTCCTCCATACCTTCTTGACCTTTGAGATGAAAAAAATTGGATCAGATTCATCCTAAAATATTGCATATAGACTAGGTGTCTCAATTTGGTGCAAAATGGAAAGAATTCCAGTCAAATGAATAGAAAATGTGAGTTGAATCTTATCGAAAAGGTTACACAAAGACAAACACCATCAAAGAAAGTACCAGTCATCAAATTGATCAATAAGGCAACATGCAAAGCTCTCACCTGTAAAGAACGGTGAGGCTGTTTCTTGTGAAGATGGTGTTGTCGCTGGTGATGAATCATTGGACAAGGTCCCCAATGGACTGAACATTTGAACATGGTAGCCTTACAAGAGAGAAGAAGATAATTTGAAATGGTTTTTAGTTTTGACAGTATTAAACCTGTACCCTTACTTTTGGCTCCCTCTTCCTCTTAATTTGGTCAAAATTTAAAAAAAAGTAACGAGCACTTCTACAGTCCATACGTCTGAAAGCAGAAAGTTTACCTGTTTCAATTTCACCATCTTCCTCGTCCGTAGACCCGGTGCACTCTATCAATTGCCTTGCCTTTTCTTCCGTCATATCTATATTCAGTCTAGCGCCCGCACTGACGTCATGGGGTCGCTCATAAAAAAGTTCTTCGGGATTTATGAGGTCTCTATGGATCACCAGCATGTTTACCAGCCACATCAAACACTCAAAAGAGTGTTCCAGCATCCATGCTGGTGCCGTCATGTCCTTTGTTACCAGCTTCCGTGTTTTAAATTCTTGGACACGACAGTCCACGGCACCAACGTCGATAGAATCAAATTTTGGCATAGCCTGGCAGGTGATGTAGATGCCACCATTCATTTTTGTTCGTCTGGGCTTTTGGTTTTTCACCGCTTGGCTGAAGTAACCACCTTGTAGAATAGATTTGACCTGTAAAATAAGTTAAAGATAACTAAATTCCATAATCGTTATCATACAATGACAGGTTTTGCTAGATACTTTGGTCTCCTCAGCATATCTAATATCAAAAACTAAACAGAAATAAGCTGTAAGATGTAAAATAGTTAGTATTCATTCAGTCATTGGAAAGAATTTACACTAACCTGGTCAGGAGCCATTGTTTCATAGACCCACTCGTCAATGAACAAAAGTTCTGTTCTTTTATTGATCATCATTGAGCCAAAAGTTTTCTCTTTGCTAAGTATAGCAACGTTGTTGTGTGGAATAAGCCCAAGAAGAACGTTGGCCCATGATGTTTTTCCGGAGTTATTGCTACCTGAAGAAAGGTAAGAAAAAAAATTCTGAGAGCTGTAGTCGAAACACTATGAATAAACAAAACATGCAAAATTACATTATCCCCTCTCGAATATTTCCCCAGAATCAAAAATACCTGAATAAATACAGTTTATCCTCAGAAAGTAAGAAAGTTGGCACAACTCACGCCGCTCCAATCGTAAACCTATTCTTACCACTCGTTACGATTCGTGGTACTTTGTGTGGGAACTGGAAGCACAATAAGCACTGGTAAAATTTGTTTAAAAAGTTGACGCGCTCTCTCAATTCGGGAAAACTGTTTTCCACGGACGTTGCAAAGCATCCACCATCACACTCAGCGTTACAATCGAAGTTTTTGTAGCACCTCGGGGCGATTTTCCCAAACTCCTCTTCATGGAATGGTCCCTTTACAAAGCCCTTTGTTGAAAATTTGAAGAACCAACCACCATCAACTTCTATATAGTCGTAGTCCATCTCGATGGAAGGTAACACCTAGTAGAAAAATTAAACAGTGCTTTTTATTTCAGAAGTAACCATTAAACCGATTCAAAATCTTATAACACTCTCAAAATTGAAATCTAGGTTCAAAGACGATTTGATAAATCCAATAATTTGATACCTTAACAAATTCTGCCTCCATGTGCGACCTGATCTTTTCTTTGTGAAGGTCAATCTTTTCGCCAAATTTTCGATTGGCACAAAGTGTCTCGAGATATTCGTCAATCGAAGAGTGATATTTGAAAGCGTAAGTTGCTAAAGAACGAGAAAATAGAAGAATCAGCAAAGTTGAAGATAGAAACAGCAAAGCAAAAGCAGACAGCCCCCCTCTAAGGTTTGAGCTAGTAAATGACAATCGAAAGGAAAATCTCATGACATACCGTTTGGCTCCTTTTCAAAAATGGCGCCATTATGAATGCGATGGTTCAATTTCATCATCACTCGCCTTACTTGGTCAATGGTTTTGCCCTGGGAGGTTTCCTTTTCAGGGACGAAGGATTTTGGAGTTTCACCCAGCAAAGATATGTGTTGGTGACGAAATCCTTGCTCCTGAAGATGCCGTGATGCTTCTCGAATTTTTAGATCCAATTGCGGTGAGCAACATACCAATCGTGTGGAAACATATCCTTTTGGAACTTTGTCCTTGACCAGTTGTGAGTTGTAGTCCTAAAGCAATGAAAGAGTATTAACGGTTAGGTTAACTATTTTTCTATCATAAACAATATCAAAGTTAAACCGATGTAATTTGTATTAGCATTAAAACAATGAACTCGAACAAAGCTGAATTTTTATACCTTTACCACTTGCTTTAGTTTGGCCAAAAGCACATCTGATTCCCCCATCTTTTTTGTGTTTCTTGTTTTGATGGGGTGCTTGGTATGTTGTACACGTTTCTCGACATCATAAACGAGATCATAGATCTTGGTTTCCGTCAAACTGGTTGACTTGTGCGCCACCAAGAAGTACGCAACACCGAAAATGAAATCGTCTGCTTTCTCTAGAACAGTGGAGACGGCGGTGCAGCTCGAAATAAAAAACTTTACTTCGGGAAGAGCAGCCAAGGCGTCGTCTAGCTTACGCTGCACTGATGTTAAGTCTGTTTGGCTGCTCAGCATTAATGAACGGAACGGGAAAACTTGATCTGTGTCACCAATCTAAGGATTAAATAATGAATGATGTTCTTAAAGAACGAACCAAGACACTATTAAAAAAGCACACTCTAATCACAATTAGGACTAGATTGTAGACTAGGAATAATTCAAAGACTAATCGTCCTATATCAACAGGTCATTGCACAGACTATCAAAAACTTATTTCCCTACACCTAAATGAACGTTACACAGACTAGAGCAGCTTTAAGCTGAAATTTAAAAGGTCATTACACAGACTATTTAAAAACATATTATACCCCTGTCTCAATTTCAAAAGTGACGTTACACAGACTAGAATTTCTCTAGTCTTAAAAAAACAAGTAGAATTTAGTCAAAATAGGCGTGGCTAGAGTGCTGACGAATAAATCACACCTTTTCAGATCACAAAAAATATTGAACCCCAATTCTATTGGCCAATATAGGAAATTAATGAGAGTTTTTATAGATTTAAAAGGTCATTACACAGACTATGTCAAAAACATAATATACCCCTGTCTCAATTTCAAAAGTGACGTTACACAGACTAGAATTTCTCTAGTCTTAAAAAACAAGTAGAATTTAGTCAAAATAGGCGTGGCTAGAGTGCTGACGAATAATCACACCTTTTCAGATAAAAAAAATATCGAAACCCAATTCTATTGGCCAATATAGAAAATTAATGAGATTTTTTATAGAATTTAAGAGGTCGTCACACAGACTATTAAGGAAGTATATTACCCTGTCTCAATTTAAAAAGTGACGTAACACAGACTAGCGAAGTCATTCGGGCCACATTTTCTCGGCTTACCGGCTTATCAACCTCTCTCGGGCAAAAAATCCGGCTAAACGACCGGTTTAGGTTCTGGCTTAAGGTCAATTACGGCTTAACTAAAAAAGGGCGTTAAACTACGGTGGTAAAGGTGTGAATTCCCTTTCTTAAACTGAACAAGTCCGAAAACAAAAAGGATGAATCAAAGATAAAAAAACAATATGGGCGTGACTCCACAAGGGTGTGCTACTTTATTATAAAATCTTTCTTTAATGAAATGAAGTTTCGTTCTTTAAGAACAGTGCCATTCGTATGCTTTTAAAGAACGAAGTATTCTTTGATTTTGAATAATTCTTCCAAAGTAGTATACTTCGTTCTTTAAGAACAGTGCCATTCGTATGCTTTTAAAGAACGAAGTATTCTTTGATTTTGAATAATTCTTCCAAAGTAGTATACTTCGTTCTTTAAGAACAGTGCCATTCGTATGCTTTTAAAGAACGAAGTATTCTTTGATTTTGAACAATTCTTCCAAAGTAGTACACTTCGTTCTTTAAGAGCAGTACCATTCTTATGCTTTTAAAGAACGAAGAATCAACTTATCGAAAAGACCACACCCTAATGACCTGTATCATTCTCTAAAGAGACAAAAATTTAAAATTTCTCTTGTATAAGAGAACAGGTAGAATTTAGTCAAAATAGGCGTGGCTAGAGTGCTGACGAATAAATCACACCTTTTCAGATCACAAAAAATATTGAACCCCAATTCTATTGGCCAATATAGGAAATTAATGAGAGTTTTTATAGATTTAAAAGGTCATTACACAGACTATGTCAAAAACATAATATACCCCTGTCTCAATTTCAAAAGTGACGTTACACAGACTAGAATTTCTCTAGTCTTAAAAACAAGTAGAATTTAGTCAAAATAGGCGTGGCTAGAGTGCTGACGAATAAATCACACCTTTTCAGATCACAAAAAATATTGAACCCCAATTCTATTGGCCAATATAGGAAATTAATGAGAGTTTTTATAGATCTAAAAGGTCATTACACAGACTATGTAAAAACTAATATACCCCTGTCTCAATTTCAAAAGTGACGTTACACAGACTAGAATTTCTCTAGTCTTAAAAAACAAGTAGAATTTAGTCAAAATAGGCGTGGCTAGAGTGCTGACGAATAAATCACACCTTTTCAGATAAAAAAAATATCGAAACCCAATTCTATTGGCCAATATAGGAAATTAATGAGAGTTTTTATAGATCTAAAAGGTCATTACACAGACTATGTAAAAAACTAATATACCCCTGTCTCAATTTCAAAAGTGACGTTACACAGACTAGAATTTCTATAGTCTTAAAAAACAAGTAGAATTTGGTCAAAATAGGCGTGGCTAGAGTGCTGACGAATAAATCACACCTTTTCAGATAAAAAAAATATCGAAACCCAATTCTATTGGCCAATATAGAAAATTAATGAGATTTTTTATAGATTTAAAAGGTCATTACACAGACTATCTAAAAACTAGTATACACCTGTCTCAATTTCAGAAGTGATGTTACACAGACTAGCATAGCATCCCACCCACCAAATTGACGGCTTAACGGCTTACCGATCTCTCTCAGGCAAAAATCCCGGCTTAAGGGTCGGTTTAGGTTCTGGCTTAAGTCAATTACGGCTTAACTGAAAAATTGCATTAGAATCCGGTGGAAAAGGCGTGGTTCCTTTTTCATCAAATTTAACAAGTCCCAAATCGAAAGTGATGGCTTAGAAATGAAGAACAAGCATGGGCGGGGTCCCAATAAGGTGTGGTCCCTTTATGAAAAAAGTTTTTTTATAAGAATCTAGATTCTTTTTATAAGAACAGTTAAACTAAGGGTTGTTTATAAAGAACTAAGTATTCTGTTTTATGTGAAAATTTCCAAGTTTGAAAACGAAAGTACTTTGACTCGTCATCCCACCCACCAATTGACGGCTTAACGGCTTACCAATCTCTCTCAGGCAAAATCCCGGCTTAAGGGTCGGTTTAGGTTCTGGCTTAAGTCAATTACGGCTTAACTGAAAAATTGCATTAGAATCCGGTGGAAAAAGGCGTGGTTCCTTTTCATCAAATTTAACAAGTCCCAAATCGAAAGTGATGGCTTAGAAATGAAGAACAAGCATGGGCGGGGTCCCAATAAGGTGTGGTCCCTTTATGAAAAAAGTTTTTTTATAAGAATCTAGATTCTTTTTATAAGAACAGTTAAACTAAGGGTTGTTTATAAAGAACGAAGTATTCTGTTTTATGTGAAAATTTCCAAGTTTGAAAACGAAAGTACTTTGACTCGTCATCCCACCCACCAAATTGACGGCTTAACGGCTTACCAATCTCTCTCAGGCAAAAATCCCGGCTTAAGGGTCGGTTTAGGTTCTGGCTTAAGTCAATTACGGCTTAACTGAAAAATTGCATTAGAATCCGGTGGAAAAGGCGTGGTTCCTTTTTCATCAAATTTAACAAGTCCCAAATCGAAAGTGATGGCTTAGAAATGAAGAACAAGCATGGGCGGGGTCCCAATAAGGTGTGGTCCCTTTATGAAAAAAGTTTTTTATAAGAATCTAGATTCTTTTTATAAGAACAGTTAAACTAAGGGTTGTTTATAAAGAACGAAGTATTCTGTTTTATGTGAAAATTTCCAAGTTTGAAAACGAAAGTACTTTGACTCGTCATCCCACCCACCAAATTGACGGCTTAGCGGCTTACCAATCTCTCTCAGGCAAAAATCCCGGCTTAAGGGTCGGTTTAGGTTCTGGCTTAGTCAATTACGGCTTAACTGAAAAATTGCATTAGAATCCGGTGGAAAAGGCGTGGTTCCTTTTTCATCAAATTTAACAAGTCCCAAATCGAAAGTGATGGCTTAGAAATGAAGAACAAGCATGGGCGGGGTCCCAATAAGGTGTGGTCCCTTTATGAAAAAAGTTTTTTTATAAGAATCTAGATTCTTTTTATAAGAACAGTTAAACTAAGGGTTGTTTATAAAGAACGAAGTATTCTGTTTTATGTGAAAATTTCTAAGTTTGAAAACGAAAGTACTTTGACTCGTCACCCCACCCACCATATTGACGGCTTAACGGCTTATCAATCTCTCTCAGGCAAAAATCCCGGCTTAAGGGTCGGTTTAGGTTCTGGCTTAACTCAATTACGGCTTAACTCCAAAAGAGGCGTAACTTTTATTTTATTTCAAAAAGTCTTAAATTGAAAACGAATTTATTGAGATGACCACACCCTAATGACCATGAAAATTTTAATTGTTTTTTTTTCTATTGTTTTCAGTAAATTTTTTTTGAAAATTTTATAAACCTCTCCAGAAATAACCACACAGACTCTTAAAGATTTCCCTTTCTGATCCTCTTAAAGTGACATTGCACAGACTAGCAAAGCGTCTCAGACTGAGATGAAGGCTTAGCGGCTTTGTAATCTTTTTCAGGCATAAAGAATCACTCACATGACGGTCAAGAGGCTGGCTTAACTCATATATGACGGCTCAAAATAAGAAGGCTTTAAGAGAATTCATGAGATTTTTATAAAATTTAAAAGGTCATTACACAGACTACTTAAAAGCTGATATACCCCTGTCTCAATTTCAAAAGTGACGCTGCATACTAGGGCATTAATTGTAGACCTATAATTTCTCGGCTTATAATTTGAATCCAATCGGGGTGTGGTCAAAACTGGTGACAAAAAAACCACACCTCCAAAGTGTTAAAGATATGTCTAACCCAAATTTCACTGGTCGAAGTAGACTTGAATTAAATTTTAAAGGCCACCGCACAGACTATAATAAAAAAAGCATATTCCCCTGTCTCAATTTCGAAAGTGTCGTTACACAGACTACAATAAGTTTGGGCTCAGCTCATTATGATTAAAAAAATCATTAAAAAAGAGATTAAAGGCCTGCTGACGAGTAATCCACACCCACGTTAATGTAAAGCAAAATTACGAAAATTGACTGGCAGCTCAGAAGATTCATGGCACGTCAATTACGGCCATTCGTTTCTTATTTACAAAACAATTTCAAATGAACCATTTAAAGGAGAAAGAAAATTAAAACAAATAATTCTCACCATCGACGTCGTTAAAATGTGTCTTCGGAGAGCGTTCGCCACCGTCGTGTTGTCAAGCTGCCGTTTAGGTTTCATTTCCAAAAAAACAACCACCAAAAAATCAAAAAAACGTGTTCACCGAAAAAAATTCACAAAACTAACTTTCTTGCTGTTCTGTTGTTTACAAGATTGTTAAGCCGTATGAGGAACCGTATTTTCATCTACGGTTTGATATGTTTGTTATTTTTATTTTTGTTATTGTTGTTTCAAAGAAAATGCTTTTGAGAAGAAAGTCATTCTAATTATTTCCTGAAGATTATTCAAAGACCCTGCCATAAAACATGAAAAACTTTGTAATTCAAGCTTTATAAGGTATCTATTAAAGGGGGCATGTTTAGTGCAGGCTATGGCTGAGAAAAATTGAATACTTTGCAATATCACTATTTCTGACAAAAATAAACACGGCATTTCGCTTTTTCTGAATTTCAAGCAATCACTGTCAAATGCCTGTCATCGGGAGCATCATAGCGAAAGCTACTTGCTAGTAATAAAGTTTTTAAGTCATATCACATTTTTATTTGAACAATTCATTTGGCTTTGTACGTGTGACGTTTTCTTCTGATTGGCAAATCTATATACTACTTACAACTGATAAAAGCATGAATGATTGAAGAAAGGGAGATGATAAAAATATAATGTGAGCTTTTTAGAGGTGTGCCAGCCATTTTGTTTTGCATTTTTTAGGTTAAGTTAGGACTTATACTTTTTCTCATCATGCTTTGACTTAACTTTACTTTAGACTTAGATTTTCTTTCACGAATTTCATTTACTCAGACTTAAATTCCTTTCATGTATTTGATTTTCAATTAGCCTTAAATTCATTTGTCAATTAAAATTTAGTAATTTTTTCATTTTTTTTCTTCAATTATTTGAACATAAGTTATTTTAGTTTTTCAGTTTGAACAATGTCATCATCGTTACAAATCCTAGAAGTCAATTTTACTGTGTGTGTACTAAAAACGCACACCCCTTCGGACGCCAAATAAGTATTAAAAAACGCTTGCCCTCACCACCCATAAATACCACCCCACCCACCTGCCAATTCAAGAGACATTTGTATTTTTTTGTTTACTTTTTTGGGATGTTGCAAGAGATTTATCTGAGTGATTTACTCCTCACACCGTTTCAATTATTTTGCATTGGTCGGACTCTTGGCCAGCTCTGTATATGCTCAAGTTTTCAAAGCGTCCAGGCATAACCCCTTGATTTATGCTTATGTGTACTGAAATATGGCTAGGCAATGTGTTCTATATCCTATATTACTTGACCGCTTTGGAACCTTTTTGAATTAATGAAGTGTATTCACATGCTGTTAAATGGTTGGTACAAAAAGAAATTTACAATTTGAAAAATATTTCAGGCTGGCGTATATACATCGTTTATGCCTAAACGCTTTTTTAAATAAGAATGGTTTTTTGAGGAGTTTTTTTTTCTTACAGTATTCTTAGGTTAGGATGCAAACTCAGCCTCAATCTAGCATGCAATATATGTCAAGCAAGAGTCTGGAAATTTTTTCGATTTTCACTCGATTTTTGTTGGACCCTTAAAAAGACTCATTTTTCTTTTTAATGGTTTTTGTGCCCCTTGTGCACATACCCGGCACCCATTTTGCCTAAGTTCCAAAAAAAAACAAAGTTTAAAATTATGCCACCACCAGTGAGTGACAGTCCAGGCTGCCTCCGAGCTGTTAGAGTGAAGGAACACGGAAAAGAGTTTAAATAATGAATGAATGAAACAGAACAATAACGAGTTGATAAGAGTGTGGATCAGTTCAGTGATTTGTGGGATAGTAAGTTGCTACATTCTGAGAACTCTGTACTGAGCTGTCAGCGGCTCAGTCGAAATTTGCTGGATTTCAATTAGGCCATACGCTCAATGTCATATCTTTGTTGTACCCGGCTGACAGTTAACTTTCTATTTCCGGCCTCAACTAACGACCTTGTGTAAAAATTCACGAAATTAGTTAAAACGAGAAATCACATTGCCACCCTATACCAGCTGAGTTCCAAAGTAGAGGACAAATTATAGACATATATAGCACTAGATGGAATCGACTGTATTGCTTCCGTGAGTTTATTGCACTGTGAAGACAAATCCTGATTCTATTTAGCGCACACTCGGTGAATACAAAAGTAGCCATGGTAACTATCCAGGAAATTGGATGAAACGTACCAATCAAATCACGAATAAGAGCGTAGAAAAGATTCAATGTAAGTGTCATCTCAAAACAAAACAGAGATTTTATGAAATTTGGAATCGTATTAGAAAATTTTAAACTTAATCACTGTTACACACTTTGGAGTAAAAGAAAGGAGTTCTTTTGAAGGAAACTTATTTCATAAATATGTCAGAGAAGGCTTTAGTTGGGATTTTGCTTTTGTCATGAAAATTTGTAGCAGAATAAAAAAAAATTCATTATTACTCGGAATTTGTCATAATGGCGGCATTAAAACCAACAATTTGAAATCGGTTAGTCCAACCCGCGACCACGTGATATAGGTCTTTTCAGGGAAATTTGATGGAGTCATATTGTATATCAGATAAGTTAATCACTGTGCAAAAATTCAGATCATTTTGCCAACTAGTTCAGATTTTATGGCAATTCATTGAATTCGGGATTTTGGCGGTTTGGGTGGCTGCATGCTTGGAAATCTATAATTTATTTTTTCGAATCAATTTGCAAAAATGAATTTGTAGAAAAGTCAAGAAGCTTCTTAAAGTTTCGTCAAACCATTCAAAAGTGAGAGAAAAAATTCTGACAGAGAGGTACAGAGTGGATTAATTTTCACGCTAATTCTAGATTTCCAATCAAATTGTGCAAGGTTGAATTTCGCGGACGACGAGTGAGAAATTTTGTAAAACAAATGAATGATCTTGGTGATCTACAAAACAGATTACTATGTACAATTGGTAACGAAATAATTTAGAGTGTTTTGATCGAAGCTTTTATTGCGCTGTGTTTTCGTTGAAATACGCAGAAGCCAACACGAAGGGTTTGGATTTTCTTTGCAGAGAAGGGTCCTGGTTCTCCTCTTCACCCGAAATCGTTTGTGGAGGTTTCGAAAGATATTTATTCTCAAGGACTGGGTTCGAGTTGTTTTGTGATTGGACGAGAGGGGTTGACATTTGGTGTTGTTGACGAAGCGGTTTCCTTGCGTTTGATTGGTTGTTGGTTGTCATGGGAACAATCGGGCTGATACCATGAGGTACATCGAAATGTGATTTCTTCAGGATAGGGCGGTAAGACGGTACCTGGCAAATAAAAGTCATCAATAGAAGATAATACATATCAGAAAAATGTCTGACCCTCTTTTCTCTATTTCAAGGGTTAAGAATAATGACTTTGCCAAAGTTATTGGCGACCATGAAAGAACGAGAGCTTACTTGTTGAGTTGTAGTGTTCCTTTGGAAATTTGTTCCACTCACCGGCCTCAAAGTATTGGTTTTTGTGAAGTCCTTTGTGTTGCCCTGAATGACAGAAGATAGCAATCAGATAATTCTATTTGACGATGGGTTTTTCAAACCTCGTTGAGCATCAAAGGTGAATCGAACACCGCATCATTCACAGTCATTCATCTCAGTTTTTTCATCGCTTTGAAATAAGCGTTCACATTTTATATTAGATACCGTCAAATTTACAACTGTTGCGAATGGAATGAAAATTCTTTACCTTCATCTTTTGTATTTTAATTCCAATTTTAATAAACTATAAGATCTTTTTGACATAATGATTTAATGACCATCAAATGAAAAGTAAAATGCCATACAAGGTTGTTGTTCATTGGTTGATATTGAATTCGTGAGTTTTGATTGGTCGATAAGTTGGAGGTGGTTGAGAAGGTTTTATGTGGTTGTTGGAGTGTCTGTTCGTTCAATTGCTTATTCAACCAGGAAATGACTAAAAAAGAACAGAATTATGAAACACTGGCATACATCTCATAAAAAAGCGAAGAAAGAGAGATGATCAATTCTCTGCTCTAAAAATTATTTCATTTGGGGATGTTCATTTTTTTCTTTCACTCCAAGTAATCTTTATCGTCGCAGCTGTCAGCTAACTAACTAATAAACTAACTCGGAGTCTATGTTCTTCGAGCCATATCACTGAAATTGGCTAGCTGACTAGCTGACAAAAATGATATACATACCGTTTTCATTGTTTTTCAACGTTTCTTGAGACTCGTCCAACTTGAGAGACAATTCTTCCATTGACTGTTTCAATTTCTTCGCCTGAATCATAGGAGAAATAAATTTGTACATTTAAGAGCAGAGCTTGAGTAGTTGAAGGAATTAACAGAGACCTTAACATAACTTTGACATCATTTCTGTCAGAACACTTTGAGTACAGTAATAAATTAAGTTGTGTTCCATTTTATGATCACTTAACATTCGAAAATCAATTGAAAAAGAAAAAAAAAATCACTGACTTCTTTCTGGTGTTGTTCTTCCAATTGTTTCAGGGAGGAGATTTTCTCTTCATTTTCTTTCAAAACGACGTCTTTTTCTTCAATCAATTTTTCTTGCTTCGTGGTCACAATATTCATCATTTTGACACGTTGCTTCAAAGAGCGCATCTCCGTTTGAAGTTTTTGAATAATTTCATTACCCTAAACAGAATAATTTTTTACAAAAGTATTCTATAAATAATCACAATGGGAAGCCAAACTGGTGAGCGGAACGGTATGCGTTCGAATTTAAAAAACTTAAGCTTAAAATCCCTATATCTACCGTTTTGTGCCCAATTTTGCTTGGGTTATATTTACAGGGCCTTATTCTGGAAGAAAATCATTACAAAAGGAACTGATATTATAAGACCTTCTTCTTGGTCGATTGAAAATGAAATCACCCAAAATAAGCAAGGGATGTTGATAATGGTGCACCGTAGAATATACGGATTAGAATTCAAAGAATACAAACGAAAAAAAAGAAACCTTGATGACTTCGGCAGAGACGGATTTGATGGTTTGTTCCAACTTCATGATGGTATTTTGTTTTGCTTCCAAATCAAACTCCATCCGTCGCTGAACGAAAAAAAAAAAAAAAAGAATACGTTATTGTGGTGTTACAGTTGGAAATTCAAAGAAGCCTTCTTCCCTAAAAATTTAAAACTATGGTAAAGACCACTTTTTTTTCTAACAACAAAGCAAGCTTATTTCGTTTAAATTAGACTGCACGCATTCCCTCTGATACGTTTTGATGCGTATTCGTGTATAAAATTTCCGACCGAGAGTTACCCCCGTCTTTGGTCTTTGAGGGGTATTTCATTTCGTTTTTAGTAAAAAATCAAAACAAACCTTTGAGCTGGTCAATCTTACTCGACTCGCTACAAATTGTATCTTGTTACTCCAAATTTGGAGAAACTCTCGAACGGAAATTCTATACACAATACACATCCCCTATATCAAAATCAACTTCGGAGAATCGCGTTGCTTACATTTGAGTGCGTGTCATAGTTTGATTAGATATTCATCTGTAAACCATTTAAAGAATCGAGTTAGTCTTTTAAAAATAAAAATCATTCCCTTTACCTTGTTCTCGCTCGAGTTTTCCATGAGTTCATTCGTCCGCGAAATCACCTGCAATAAAGTGGATAACGTATTTAAGAGCTTCCTGTCCACAAAAAAAGAGTACTAGTGGTGAAATAATAATGTTGACAAGACTTGCTAAGGTGATGACGACTTCATTACCTGTTGCTTATCTTTGAGTTCTTGTTCCAAAACAGCAACGCGCGTTCGTAAATGATTGAGTGTTTTATCGCGCTCATGACGATCTGTATCTAGATTTGTATTTTGACGTCGCAGTTTGCTCAAGTCTTTATTCGTCACTTCTTTTTCCTATGAGAGAAAGGGTTAACTATGTAAGTAAGAAGTCTGCAAAAAAAAGAAGCAATTCTTAACCCTTTTTGCGCTAGTCTTAGATATAAACGTTAACAGAGTCTGCAAAATGAATCTGCGCCAATGTATATTATATTATTTACCAACGTTTTCATGAAGTCAGGATTACCTAAGTTTTTCTATCAAGATGACAAAGCTTCAAAACGTTAAGTTCAACCTGACTTTCTGCCCACTTTTCTTGTTCTCATTACTCCTCGTTAATCCCGAAAGCAAAAATCTGGAAGGGAACTTAACCCTATTAAACCTAGGCTTTTAGGGGCGGTTCAGAACTAGGAGAGGGGCTTTTCCTGTACCACCACTTAACTTTTGATCTAGTGGGTCTTTTTGGATGAAATTTGGCACACAAGATCCTTGTCACGTAAGGTAACTTTTGATAAAAAAATTTTTTGATGACGTCACTCATCATGCCCAAAGTGAGCAAAACCGAAAATTTCCTTTGTTGTTGTAAATAGCTGTTGTATTCTAACAAAGGCTTTAGAAAAAAGTTGCCTGAGTTTAAAATGCTTATTTTATCCTAAATATTCAATAAATTACGGTTTAAACGATATATTTGACATTAAAAATAAATTTGTATTGGAAAAGTGTCAATTTTTGTGACACCTTACTGTCAGAAATGTCATCATGCTCAAGGTGTGAAAATATTTAGGTGTTAAATTTTTTTTTATTTTGAAGCAAAATAAAAGTTAGGAATTTACAGAAAATTTCACGGCAAAAGCTCTATTATTTCAGGAGCTATTACCAATAGTTTGACTTCCGAACAGAAAGAGCCCCCCCCCCCTAGGCCGAATAGGGTTAAAGAAGACATTGGAAAAGTTTGTACCTCCTCCAAATTTTGTAGTCTTGACTTCAAATCTCGTATGAGACCTTCGAAACGATATTTCTGATCCAGAAGTTCTTTGTTCGAAGCTTGCGTTGTTCTTAATTTCTGTTCAAGATCGCTCATCTTAAAAAGAGAAAAACAAAAAACAGTGCAACCTGTTCAGAGAAAAATGCCTCGAAACATGCCTCCAGGAAACGTGCTACGGAAATGCTTCCACAAGGTTATTTGCCAGTATTATAAAATTTTTTGAAATTTATGAATTTATTCCAATATTTGGTATCAATAGCAATCATAAACACAAAGTCAAATTTCCACTGGTAAATTTCGTCTGACATGAAAAACACATCAACCAATTCACACAACCTTGCGTTAATGTAGTTGGTTGTCTCTGGTTATTGGACCCGCTGAAATGGGGCAGCACAGAGGGACAGATGATACAAAGTTTACAATTCATGTATGAAGACAGACCATTTTATTGTATCTGCTGTCGTTGTTCTTTCGTTCATTTTCGAATTGTTCTTCGTTTCTTCTCTGGCACTGGAAAAGAGAAGCAAGAAGAAAATTATTCTCAAATTAGAAAATACACCGATCAACATCCACTCTAGCTCTAAAATATAGTCCAATCAATCATTGTTCTTGATGGAATAAATTATATTAAAATTGAATCTTCGTTGGAAAGATGATTTTTAATTGATTTGATCCATGTAAACATTGAATAATCTTGAAATTAGAGCAGCTTTTGGTACAGTCATCCAATTGAATTAAAAATTTTGCTAGATTTTTGGTATCAATGCGAGAAGTTTGAAAATAATATTGAAAATTTCCTTAAAGGATTATGACGTCATGACGTTCACGAGTTTTTAAACAATTCAATCTTGATGGTATGTTGAAAACCTTTTTCTATCATCATAGAAAATAAAAGATTTTTCTTTAAAAACCACTATCCTTCTTACTTCCTGCGAGGCACACATTTACTCTTCAGGCCGGAGCTCTGTAAGAAGATCTGACCAATCTGTTTTTTATTCATCCAGATTGTGGATGACTGGTTGAAGTATAACAATTGAGAGTCAATACATAAGTCACTCATTACATTAGCAAGGCACTTTCGCTTTTGTTTTAAGATGAAGGGCAAATTATGAACAAGCAAGTGAGATATTCACATTCACTACATAGCAGAGTATGGTGTTGTCAGAATTTATTGGTAGACATTATACTGTTTATGAAATGACTTTCAAACCTGTTCATATTTGAGTTGAGCCTCATTGAGATCTCTTTGTAAAGAAGATGTTGCATTGTTGATTCTCTGTTCTGATTCTCTTCGAAGTTCATCCAATTCTTTCGTTTTTTCGTTCAGCAACTATAAAATGTAAAGGGCAAAATATGTCGCAGAAGATTATTTGGAGAGTCAAATAAGTATATTTTATCCAACTTGATCTCCAGCATGTTTCTTATAACGTAATGTTAACTTTTTCCCTTCGTATCTCCAATATTTTTTAAAGCTATAAGAATTCAAATATCACAGCAATGTTTTTTTAATTCACCTGTTGCGTGCATGATAAACGATTGGATAATTCGTTTTCCGTGCAGGACAAATTTTGACGCACTGTTGTATTCTCTTCCTAAATCGAATGAAAGGGAATTCAACATTGAAATTCGAAAGATTGAGCTTTATAATTCAAAATAGAAAAAATGTACAACAGTTTTGTGAGACGAGGTACTTCAAGAGATTCCGGCATTTATAGGGTCTGAGAAAGAATTTTAAATGGTCTATCTGAACGAATCCGAGTCTTTGATTTCATTTAACGTTTTCATGCATGAAAAGCAAACCTGTAAAGTCTTGAGACAAGAAGCCAGGTATCTTTTAATCTCTTCATCATTACCAGGAAGAAACTTTAAGGATAAATGAACAAGGTGTTTGAAGGGGTTGGTTTCCACAATGTCAAAAGTTGATGAATTATTCAAGGACGAGTTGGTCGTCAAGTTCAACAAAAATCTAGGATTGGAAGAAAATTGATGCCTTAAAAATAAAATGAAGCTCTATAATAACGATTGTGACACCAGTGACAGCTGGAGGTTTTCAAACACACCTTAAAGCTTGTAACTACCTTGGTACATTGTTTGTTTGTTCATTGATACACAACTCCAACAGTTCAATAAACTTTTGTGGAAAAGCTGCAAAATCCACCAACAACCCTTGCTGCTTCTTCAAACTAAAATGAAATGAATGGAAAACTGGTGTCATTTAGAATTAATCAAATGAATGGAAAACTGAAGTCATCTAGAATTAAAGAGGGCGAGAAAGCAGTAAGACAGTGTAAGAAAAAGTTTGTCTTTCTGTCAGTCGAGTTTTCTTGCAAAGTCGATAAGGATAGGATGAGTCTAGAGAGTTCTTACTTTAGAAAATCTTCTTCCCCAAGAGTCATTGAATGCAAGAACAGCAAATCATTTGGATTCGTCAGTCGAACGTAAAGTTCCTGAAAAATAATTGATGACATGACTGTTAGAAACAAAAGATTGTTTGAAAAAAAATCTTCTGGGCCAAATGAATCGTAAGAGAAAGGTGAAAATAAAATAAACATTTCCATTATGTTCTTTTATTTAGGGAACAGTAAAAAAGCATCATACATAGCTCTCATAGGTTAGGAAAGAACAGAACTAACTTTTCGATGATTAGATGAATTGATGGTCAACGATATTGAAATATGTAATGTACATTTCCTGAAACAAAATGTGGACAGTTATGGTAACGAATCAGAAATCTCCAAAGTGACATTACAAAGTTGTATTAGTTATCACACATAGAAAACCCTATCAAATGTTTCCGAAGAAAGCTAAGGATCAAGTCACAGGTGTCACTTGATATCTTGTAGGATCTTGCCCTGATCCCGCCCCCGCGGATTTCGCGGATTTGGGTGTCATCCGCGAAAATAAGTCCCATTGGAAATTTGAAAAAGGCCCATCCGCGAAAATTAGTTTCCGCGAAAAATTTGATTTTTTTTTGCAATTCGCAAAATTTCTATTTTTATCGTTTTTTATTTTTTTCTACATGAGGGCACGCAACCCTCGAAAAAGGTCAAATCCTCGATATGCTTGTTAGCAACTAATTCATTTTCAATTTAATTTTCTTATCCCGAATTTCTCTTCCGCTTTTTTCCAAAATAGGCTGTGAAAATTTAGCTCCGCACCATGGAAGTTCAAATTCAACTTTTGATAGTTGTAATACATATCTCCTCGCCCTATTCCAAAACACCCTCTTATTACTTGTAAAAAAAATTCTTAATTTTCCTGGAAAAATTTTATTTCAATGTTTTAACCCTTTTCAAAAATTTTAATTTGTACCCCAATCCGCGAAATTAAATCTCCGCGAAAAATCAGGAAATCCCTCATCCGCGAAAATTAATCCCCGCGAAATCTTAAAATTTCGCGGATGAGCTCAACCGCGAAATTTAATCCCCGCGAAAATTTATCCCATTAAAGTAGACAGCAGATTTAACAGATTTAGTCTTCGAAGCTGACGTCTTTAAATATGATAAACTTTTAAATGTTAGAATAAAATAAATTGAAAACTAACCTTTGATCGAATTCTTTATACAAAACATTTACATCTTTTGACAACAAATTTTCCTCACTCTTCCCATCTTCTTTCATTCTTATTTTTACTTTTATATATTTCGTTTCTTTATCTGAGGAAATAAAGAATACAATACAAAAGAAATTAAAAATGAATTGTAGAGCCCCTCCCAAGGGCACCGAAAGTTCAGTCGTCCCCATTTGTTTCAAAATTAATGCTTTCATATGAATTCTAATTTTGAAAAGGTCTAGAAAAGCTTGCAGAAATCAAGGAAATTAGTTAAGACTTGGGGAAATGAGGAAATATTCAAACATTCGCACAGGAAAAATGAAAAATAAACATGCATGTTTATGCAGATTTTTCACTTCATACATTCACTCCATATTTTTGATATTCACATGTTGACAGAATAGAATGAGCCAATCACACACCTACACAACCAAGAGGTAGAGTTACAGCAAATTTCATTGTTTTATTGGTTCTATCTTTAGCTAAGACATACCGTCCCTCACATGACTTAAGGTTTAATCTCAAAATTAATACCTTATGAAATTTAGAGTTTTACTGTGGTGGTCATCTTTGAGATTGCCCTTTTTTCATGTAGAGGAATAGTCGATGTTTTCATATGACAAAAAGGCCAATCTCAAAGGCAGAACAGGATTGCAAGATTTCCAATTTTCCAAGACACTTATTTTGAGATTGAACCTTTAGTCATGTGAGGGACGATACAAAAGACAAATAAAAAATATTTGGAGTCAATCAACAACCAAAAGTGCTTATTTATTTAGACACCTTTTAACTTTACACACCTTGTTATTTTGCCCATGTTTTCGAGTATTTCAGATGAAAAGAAAAGGAGGTCAAAGAATAAGGCTTCCTTACATCAAACACATGAATATCTATCTAATCTCCGATCATATTCTGATTATTTGCACATGGCGCATGTGTTCACTAAAGGCAATGGCTCCATAAGAGAATCTACCAAGGTTGGCGCATTGCTTTGAATTTTTTCATCCACATTTGGGATGAATATTAAATGATCTTTTGAGCGTGCACATTGGCTAAAGCAAAATGATCGTACCAAAATCAATTGTCAATCATACATAACAATACATAACATTACATTAACAATAATAATACTTTCGTTTTCAAGCAAAAGGCAACGCGGTTTCTATTGTTTTGGTTGAATAACCAGGTCAGATCGTTAAAATTGCCATGTCCCTTTAGAGCAGAGAACTGAATGATCTGTTATAAGATTACCATCGCTTGTGCAACACTTTACTGACAAAATATTTTGAAAAAGATGATATAAATAAACTCGGATACCTTAGTGGCCCTTCATCAGTCATATATATCATTATCTCCTGTCACATCATTTTCTAAGTCTCCAGATATGAGTAAAAAAAAATATATTCCATTATTAAACACCATTGTCTGTATCCTTTTCTTCAGATGATTTTCTTTTAGACCTGGTTTGTACTGGAGACTTCTGTGCATCAGAGTCATTTGCTTTAGTTTTCCTTTTTGATTGCCTTGAAGCAGGTCTTTTCTCGATTGCACTTTCACTGTCAACAGCTGCAGTATTCCCTTTTTCCATACATTGCTCTAATAGCTGAAAGTCTAAAATATCAAAGGGAACACCAAAAGGATTGATTGAATTGAAATGAACATTTCTTGAGTTTGCTTCTTGCCCTTCTTGTGTCTGCAAGATAGATCGAAGTTCAGGGTAGGAAGAGTGTAGAAATTCTCTTTGAATGAGGGTTTGTGATTTTGACAAAGTTAGAATCAAATCCTCCAACATGCTCAGAACAATAGCAGATTCAGAAGAATTGAGCACAGGCCCTTCCGCACCTCTTGTGATTGCGCTCAGGTAAGTATAAATATTTCGATAACTTGGAGCTGATGATGATGTTGCAGATGTTGAACCTTCACCCATAGGAGAAGCGTTGATGGGCTCCAAAGCTGCCACAGTTAATGCTTGTGGAATGCAAACATCTGCAATGTTATCTCCTAAATCATGCAGTCAAACAGAACAAAAAAATTACAAGAATGGCTAAGGCATCTCCTTAGCTTCTAGGAGTGTTTTTGACAAAAAATGCTGATTTAGCACTCAACCTAAACAATGAAATTACAGAGTGACTACAGGTGACTACCCACAATCTACAATCAATGAAATGTGCAATACCTTCTCCTTTTGACTTTTCAGCTAATTGACGCCAGACATCAATAGCAGCTCTGGTTGAGAATTCCTCATAAGCTGTCCCATGCTCCATAGCATGAAACGTCTTTGCAAAATGCTTAACTTCTTGCAATGTTTTGGTTCCAATAAATCGTTTAAGTTGCATCCAGTTGATACTTCCATTTTCATGTCGATATGGAGGTCCTTTACAAAGAGCTGCATAAAAAACAGTAAAGGGTGATAAGAAACAGACAGTTGAAAGTGAGAAAGTGAGGTGACTTTCTCGGAATCAGATTCGGGATCTAAATCCAAGTGGTTCTTTTATGGCTTTTTTAAAAAATTAAGGGAAAGTTTTTAGGTCCCACTTTAGCATCCTAAAATTGAATATCATAAAGAGTTATAGTGTACACCCCCCTCTCACTCTGGGTGGGTTTGTTGATTTTGTTTTCAAATGTAAAGGTGGGACTTTGGGTTTTTCTTTTTGTATTTTCGGTGGGGCTTTTTTACAAAAGGCAATTTTTCTTGAAAAATCAATTAGTTCTGTAAAACATGTTATGGTAAATTACTATACTTATGTGGCATTCTCAAAACGAGAATTGTTGTTAACAACTTGTAGTGAAAGATGTTATTTTCAATGTTTATGTCAAGATTAAAAAATATTGCATGTGTTACATAATGTTCAACTTTCAATTTATTGTAGCTCCTCTGGATAATCATTATAACATGAGAAAAAATCATTAATAGCGCAAAGGTCATCAATAAATCTACCAACTGAATGAATATAGTATGCTCAAGGAGAATTAGTGGATATCAAATTGTGTACATATTTAGACTCATTGTTAATAAAGAAAAAGGTTAACAGAAAATGGAGTTGGATCCAACTTTGACAACTGAAATTTCTTAAAGATTTTGAAAAGATTTTGAAATTGGAAAACTAGATATTTCAAAAGAAATAAGTACTGTAAAAGAGAAAGCAAATCAAGACAGACTGCCATTATTTAATCTACTTGCAAGGAAAGGAGATCTTGCATTGCTAAAATCTACCACAATCAAAAGTATTTTGCAAAACTATTCTGATGCTAGGAATAGCTCAGCCATTGTGGCTAGCCATTGGGGTAGATATTCAAAAAAAGAGGCAAATGTAATTTTTTTATGAAATTATTTATGACCTTTTTGATTGTGGCCGCATACAGGAACTGGCCAAATATTCCTATCTGAAAGAAATGTTCCTATCTAAAAGAAATATTGATAAGAATCTGTTATATTTTCCTTTTGTTATCCAATTGACCGAGTTCACAACAAATCCAAGTTTAGTATCAAATATGAAATTAATGATCTGTTAATAAAGTTTTTACACATAAGTCACAAAGAAGAATGGTACAAAGTGTAGCAAATCAAAGGAAGAAATTTGTTGTGCTTTTTCTTAGCATTTATCGGCAGATGTTTAACAACTGTTGAAGAATTTTGAGCAACCCAGAATTTGCTTAGAAAAGAATCTTGATTATCTGTGAAAACTTCCAACATGTTTCTAAAGAACTTTTAATACACTTATATTATAGACCTAACTCTTCATAAAAAAATTACAGGAAACTCATA
The DNA here is from genome assembly GCF_902728285.1 of Clytia hemisphaerica. Lineage (NCBI taxonomy): Eukaryota > Metazoa > Cnidaria > Hydrozoa > Leptothecata > Clytiidae > Clytia > Clytia hemisphaerica. The sequence goes on along the minus strand of NW_027104280.1, from coordinate 923,303 downwards.
TTTGGACTTTGTACCCTATGCTGCACGTAAGCACTTAAGCTAAATTTCCGCAAAAGCGAGACAAAAATCAGTTTTGAAGTTTGCAAAAAAACGTCACATAGAAGATCTTTCAAATTCAGTATGTGAATAGAGTAGGAAAAATACAACTTTTTTGAAAATAAAGGGATAATAATAATTGAATGCTATCCACTGATGATCTGCGGCTGTCTGCGGCACTATCGTAAAGCTAGAATTGCTTTGCGTACTCTTCGCTTGAGAAAATGATTGACAGATTGAAGTTTGTCACCTGAGCGGGAGCTTGCGGGCATTCTGTGAGCGTTCTCGGCTCAATCCTGAGACCGCACTAAAGTGGTAGACTTAGTAGCTGTTACATCATTACCATGGAAGTTGTTGGAATGTTTACAAGGCTCTTGACAGAAAATCCTTTGTTCTATTGTCAATGATGACAGTGCTGTTATTAATTTTGTTAGATCTGACTTATTGATGTTTGTAAGTGCACTTTACTGTATAGTTTTGATTCCCATTGAAGAATCATATTCTGGTTGTTATTAGATGTTGTTTTAAAGCTTTAGAGCTAGCCTGACTAAAGTCAATGGTTTTTGGTGCTACAAGTTTAAGAGAGACTACAATAACAAAATCTGAAACCAAGGATATTTTAATGCATTTTTGGCATCCAACACATGACAGGAAGAATTTTAATTTTTCAAGTCCTAAGGCGGCAATCACAAATATCTTCATTTCACGTCCTCCTTGTTGGGTCTAAAAAGTGAGTCAGTCAGTTGGTCTGTCGTAAAAATTTTCGAGTATTCTTAAAATTGGTCTGTGAGGCGGTAATGGGTGTTAACTGGGCAGTCAGCCAGCCAGCAGCCAAAACAACCGCATGTTATGGGTGGTTTTTAATTATGACTTTTGAACATTGGACCTCTGACCCAAAATGGGGCATGTAATGATAAACAAAGTCAAATTGTTTCAAATGCGCTAAAAATCGCTCACAAAAACTTGGCAATAATTAAACTTTTGAAAGAAGGAAACGTCATTGACAGAAAAAGTCCGACAAATTTACTGACTCACTGACTCAATTCTCAATCCTCAATTTTGTTTTCCCGCAAATTTGTCACATTATGTCTCGGTAGCCTCATTCCTACAGAACTCATCCTGAGAGGCAATCGAGCAAGAACAATAGAAAAATTTTTATTTCGCTCTGTAGAAAAATTGCAAAATAGAAACTCGCTTAAATTCACAATACTGATTCTTTACCCCAAAACGAAACTTTTCTATTTTGTAAATCTTTCTTACACTTCCCTATACGTAAAAATATAGAGTACTTTCGTTTCCCCCAAACTTGCAAGGGAAAAATGTTAAGACCGCGTGTTGTCTTCGATTCGCGGACTTTCCCATCGTAATTTATTTGTGTGATGTCATAATATTATTAAGTTCTCTTTCTCAGATTATTACTTACAGCAATTCAATCGCTTACGGGATTGGACAATGGTTGACAATGGTTGACAATAGATCGTGACGGATAAAACAGTTCGATGACGCGCAACGAATGAAAGTTCATTTTGGGTGGCTTGATAACACTCGTAATTTTCTAGTGTATTTTGTTTTTTCATTTTAGAAGAAGGACTATACGGTAGAAAATAAGGGTTTATACTATTATTTTTAAACTTGATATTTTAAATGCCTATTTTTTAAAAGAAAAATTCGTAAGTAGGCGGAAAAATAAAAACGCCTTTGGTTTGAACGCCCGACTGCCAAAATCTCGGGATTCTGGGACTTCTTTTTAGACGGGGGCTAGACATGAAAACAAAGAACTAAGTAGAATCTACTTTTTTAAACTTTAAATACAATATGTAAAGTATTTTTGTAATCAAAAATTATATTTAACAAATATATTGAAACGTAATAATTTGTTATAAGTAAAGAAATCTTGGGCGGAAAAGAAAGTCTTCATTTATTGACCCCCGGATTTTTCATTGCATAATTTCTACGGGAAATCAAAAGTAATTTCATTTGACTTATGATGTTTGAGAGCTTGGATGTTGGGAAGCTGCAAGAATAATAAAGGTGAACAAATTATAGTCTTTTTTTTGAAAGAAGAATTAACTTTTTGCTAGACTGTGGGGCGACGCAAAACGAAGATATTTGTGATGACTGAGCAAAAAAAGGTTTGTCTTGATGAATGAGCAGAGAGTTTAGACGTAAACTTGTATATTTCGATTAATTGAGTACAGGTCAATTTTACTTTCGCTTTCAGTCCAGGAAACGCCTATCTATAATTTTCACTTTCATAGTAAAAGTAAATACCTGATACAAATTTTTGTTTCTCATCGTAGGTCCATAGTGTTGATTGTAAACTGGTATTCTTTTCGTTTGTTGTTTTTCTCTTTCTTGATTTTCCTTGTTTTTTGTTGTCGGCCATTTTGTTGGTTTGTTTTGATTTTCAGCGAGCTTTCGCGCGCATTTCCTCGATTTCACAATCGTCCTTTGATCGAGCTACGGTTCATTTTAGGATTTAGGATACGTTGTTCGAACTAGGTACGATATACGCAGCAAGATCAGCAAAATCGAAAGTCAAAATATTCAAAATGGAGGTCAAAAAGTTGAAAATAAAAAATAAAATGGCAAGCGCGATTTAAATCCACGTAGCTATAACATACAGGCTAGTAGGTAGGTAACTTTCTAGGTTTTTATATTTCCTGATGTTATCTTATGTCTCTGAAATAGCTAGATTGTCAAACGGGAAAGAATACATTTGTTTTTCATTTTTTAATGATGTAGAGTAGATTATTGTTAGTAGTGTAGAATGATAACACCCAACTGGTTATTTTGTGATTGTGGCCTTCTTGCACACATCTATATGAAATCGTATAGACTAAGACTACTGAGAGTTACATAGGATCTAAGTTCTCCTTTGATGACATTTAGCTTGTATTGTAACGGTACTTTGGACATTGGGGATGACCAGTGAAAAGGTAATTTCCTTTCTTTGCTTACAACCTTTGAATTTCGGGGAGGTCGTCAGTAGTCCGACACTTTCTAGTCTAACAGTCAGTCTAAACTTAAACTGCTATATCAAGGTCCCAGTTACTGAATAGTTTTACTATGTTCTGTGAAAAAATCATAACCATCAGAGTGAAATACTTGTTCATCTATTTAAGATTGAAGACAAATATTGTCGAAGAAAAAAAAACCTTGAGCACAAAAAATGCTTTTTTAAACACTCTATTCCATCGAAAAATCCCCCCCCCCCCATCCCTAAACATTGAAGAAGCCTCTACTAATTAAAGTAAACGAGATAAGATAAGATAAAACCTTAAAATCAACCAGAATTTACAACTTTTCGTCCAAAGCAAAAGACGTGCTTTTCTCACCGCCATCTTGTTTTAGAATGAGAATTCCAGAGAATTCCATTTGGTTCCAGTTCCCCGGTCTTTTTTTCATCCAACTAGATCGCTCGATTTCACTTTCGCTTTCTTTAGTCCAATAAGACTGCAGAATTTGAGTCGTGTGACATCTCTATGGAAAAACCCGCGCCGAGTAAAATAGACCTTTTTTCAAAGAGGCCACCCTGTTGAATAATTATGTAGTCCAGCAGAAAAACAATGATACACCCATGCATAATTATTACAATATGCATGAAACAGTAAGTATGCATTGCTGTATCATTGTTTGTATGGCTGGACTATATAATTATTCAACAGGGTTGCCTCTTTGAAAAAAGGTCTATAAAAATACAGGGGGCACACTATAGGCTACAGGAACTGATGAAAGCAAGCAATTAAGGCCTATATTTTTGGTTTCTCTGAAGGAAAAAAGGTATAGGAAGCTTTACTGAAGGAAGGATAAGTCTGGGGCTATATATTTAAAAGTTATGGACAAAAAAAGGCACTTTTTTGGGTGATAATTAAGATTTTACTTAGAAACTTTAATTCTCTTACCCCCGTCTCGGCCCTCTGATATGAGCAAGGGAACCATGTTGGCCACCCCTACTGAAAATTTCAGATCAAAACAAACAAGGAATTAATTTCTGTAACTCGAAGAAAATTGGAAAAAGCTGGTTTTTGACTGTTTCTAATCCTGAAGTGCTATTTTTTGGTAAAAGCTATACAATTTATGTTTGGATTTCTAGAAATAGGGTGGGGCGTCAGATGTCAAAGTCAGAAAATTCAAGATGTAGTGTTTTTTTATGAAAATTTAACCTATTGTGAGGCATTCTGCGCAATTTTTAAGGTCAGAAGTCCAAAATTGGCCGAACCCCCCCTGTGGGTACAGAACACGTGGTACCTCAAAAACCACATTTTCACTTAACGCCTTTTAGATTATCATATGTATGTATCAGAAGTGTAACAATTACATTTCTGGTATGCTTAATAAATTCTCTCAAACTTTTAATGCAAACATATTTGATTTAATCAAACAAGTCACCTCAAATTAGCTAATTCTGCAACTTTTCTCCTTCAATTTTTGCAAAAATCTGAACAAATTGCAGTTCTTGAACATAAGTTTGCATCTGGTGGTTCAAAAGTATCTTCTGTATAAGGAGTATGAACCCAAGGAACAAAAATGTATTTTAATTCCTTCATTCACTGACACTTCACTGCTAAAATACATTACCAAAAGAATGAAGAAATTGTGTTTTTGAGGTACATAAGTCGAAATTTTGAAAAATGCTTGAAATTAAGCTAAATATCAGATCAGATAATCATTATACCATCTCATATACTTGTAAAGGACAATTGAGGCCTTTCAAGTAAAAAAAACCCTATGAAAACAAGAAATATCTAATTGTGGGTTTTGAGGTACATGACAATGAAATACTATTATCCGAATAGAAATCATCTTATAAAATACAATATGAACAAAAAATATATGATAAGGGTTTTCAACAAAATATTTTAACATGAAATTAATACAACTAAGCTTTAGGTAATAATAAATATCAATAGTTTCATAACAATCTACTCTAATTATACTTCCAACAACAATCTTAAAATGTTCTTTAATTTTAATACAACATGAACAGAAATAAAACTTTCAACGAAAAATTTTAACAAAAGATCAATACAACTAGCCTTAGGGAATACAAATAAGTTTCTTTCATAGCAATTCTACTCTATTAATACTTCCAACAATCTTAAAATGTTCTTTAATTTTGTTATAATCTGGCACATCAAAAGAGTTTGAGCCCTTGTATGTAACGGTAAGAGGACCATAGATTAAGTCCAATATTCCAAAATTCCACTCATCACGTTGGTGTTGTGGAGGTTCTTCCAATACTGTTTCTGAACCAATTTTAGGTTTCAAGCAAATAATTAATAGACTTTCTACTGGGTCCATCTTTGTCCTCTAAAAATCTTTTAATTGCTTTTCCAATGAAAAGCATTGGCATTTTGTCTCCTCTGTAAACTGCAGCATACCATTTTTCAACAACATCCTCTTCTTTATTTGGAGGGGACAAAAACTTCCAGAGGACTTTCATTGTATCAAGAGCAGCAGTTTTAGGATCTATGATTTCTTCATTGTATTCACTATTAGAAATTTCTGACATCTCACTGTCCGAGCTTTCTAACATATCTATACCATTCTCATCAGAATCAGTATCATCTGATTCAATATGATCATCGTCATCATCTTTGAGCAAATCCTTTAGTTTCTTTCGAGTAGTTGTCTTTCGAGTAGTTGTCTTTCTTTCTTTCTTGTCAATTGTGTCATATGCTGGAACAATCATAGTTGGTTTAACACCATCAATACCTTTGCATGACATCTTTGAGCAAATTGATTTAAGGATGTCATGGCAATTCGGGCACTGCTTTAAGCCGGTTGCTTCACACGCCTTCTTTTTACAAAAACATTCATCGTAAAAATGAAGAAGCTAAACCTTAGCTTCTTCCTCCATCTTCTTATCTGCTTCTTTTTCCTTTGAGAGCTGTAAAACCCCTTTTGCCTTCATTGATCCGTGGGTATGAGTCAGCTTGTTGCATGCTTTTGACATTTTTGGTTTTGCTTTTTTAACTGTTAGTAGGCCTGGAACTTTCTCTAGATCCAAAGTCTTTTCATTTAAATCGTGGATTAGGGCCGTAGCTTTTTCAAAAAGATAAAATTCTAGACAATTAGCTTACTGAAAAATATCTTTCATGTTTACAAGCATCTAACAAGAGAATTAAACAAGCTACACTAATAATACTATGAAATAGAAAACTCTGGTCTGTTAAGAACAGGATTTGATATTCATTTTTGAGATATCTTCAACTGATTTTCCAGCATTTAGGTATTCCCATTGTGGTTTTTGAGGTACCTACATTGCTGGATTTGTGGTACAAAGCATGGAAGATCTAAACATAAGTTTGCAAACTATTATTGAATCTGTAAGGGATTTATTATAATGAAAAACTACAAAATATAAACAGCTAACACCACATATTAAACACATTGAAAATTAAAATTTGAAGTTTTTACCCCCTAGGAAGAACTTTTGTGATGCTAATGCACCATAAATGAGAAAAGAAATCCCACTTAATACCATCTCTCTAATTTTACAGCCATTATAAAATTAGTGTGGTTTTTGAGGTACGCCTACCTGTACTGATTCGCACTATAGGCAAAAATTGGAAAAAAATGGCATTTTCAGTCCTTTTCAGGCCTGTAAACATGTCAAAACTATTGCAAATCTTATTTTTTTCATTTGCTGTACTAAATTTTACGAAGAAACAACAAAATAATCATATTGGATTGAAAATTGCGCCCATTGCAGCCATAAACGAGCCGTTTTAAGCCAATTTTGGGTGGCAAAATGCTTTTTAAGGCCATTTTGCAAGTTCATAAACTTTAAAATGATTGATCCACACGTCTGAAATTTTCAGAGATGGAAGTCTCCAATGAAGCCTTTAAGCAAAATGAATTTCTAGTTTTTCACTTTTTTCAAAAATTCATAATGGCATCTTCAAAAATCGCTTTTTAGCAACAAAAAAATCATATTTAAACATCCTTATGTCCGCCATTATGGAAATAAAATCCCTGCTAAGAGCCATTTTTCAGGCAAAAACCCTAATTTGGACTGTAAAAATCTCTAAAATGACAATAGACATTGGATTTTCAATCCAATATGATTATTTTGTTGTTTCTTCATAAAATTTTTAATACAGTACAGCAAATGAAAAAAATGCAATAGTTTTGACATGTTTACAGGCCTGAAAAGGCCAGAAAATGCCATTTTTTCCAATTTTTGCCTACTGTATAGTGCAAATCAGTACCCCCAGGGGGGTTCGGCCAATTTTGGACTTCTGGCCTTAGAAATTGCGCAGAATGCCTCACAATAGGTTAAATTTTCATAAAAAACACTACATTATGAATTTTCTGACTTTGCCCCAAAAATGACTGTTGACGCCCTACCCTACTAGAAAGCTTACCCATTCATTGTCACATGAGGTTGCCGCATTTCCAATGGCCCTTCTTTTTGGCACCCGTGGCCTCTCAGTGCTTTGTACGATGGGCGGCCAGGCCATATTTAAGAAAGGCACGGCAGCGTCCGTTGGTGGCCAAAAAGGGCACTTTTTAAGGTGTTGTTCCACTAAAAAGGCAGTTTTTACCAATATTTTAGTAATTTCAGGAGGGGCAGCGTCCGATAACCGGACGCTTAAAGGGCATGAAGAATGGCCTGGCGGCTATAAAATAACAACCTTCATATATTTGTTTCAATCTGTGATCCGTGGTATAGGTTATTTCTCATCTTCAATTTACTGAAGCAGGAATTTGATGCGAGAGTTACATTGTCAACAAAGTGCCGTAAAAAATCATTGAATAAAAGAAAACTTAAAATCTTAAATATTTTCATTTTGAATAATAGGTGCAAAAAAGTGAAACATAGAAAAGTTGCTTTAATCAAAATATGGGATTTGGGAAATCTTCTATGTTCTGTTTTTTTGCACAAACCCCTGTAACTATGGGCGAGCACCCTGCTGTTAAGATGTTGGCTTGAAATCGAAAATGAAACCACTCAAAACAAAAGTAAAATCAGCCCGTACTCGAAATCCCGTAATCTTAATATACAAGTTTAAGTCTATACTAGCAGTTAAAATGTCCGACATTGGATTTGACGAATGCATCAGTATTCCGACAACGAGTAAAAAAAAACGAAATATTAATCACCGAAGAGGAGGTACATTTTTTATAAGCAACCACCCCACGTGCTTATAAAAATCCAAAGTTCCGACTTTTCTTAAATTTTTGGAAGCTTATTAGGATTAGGCTTTCAAGAGTCAAGAAATTGGATTTAGCTGTTTTTATGACCCTTCTTTTGGGGGAGGCTGGGTGATTTACAACCCTTATAGCATAATTTTGAACATGCAAAAATGGACCCTTAAAGACGGTGCATTCTTTTTGCTATAAGTTATCTTTACACAAATTTGATTGATCCTTTATTTCTAATTATGTCAAAATGCCGCCAAAATGAACTTTTATTAATATTATCTCAGTGAAAAGCACTTATTCAACATTCGACACTCTAAAATCTTTCGTTTTCGGACAAAAGTGACGTTGGAAAAAAAGACTTCTAAATTGTAAATTTATTTTATAGATTCGGACTATTTTACTCTTTTAAGTTTTACTAGAAAGTGTCGGACTAGTGACATGCACCCGAATTTCGCGGTACCTTTTGGTAAGGTAGGGGCTTCTTCATAAAAACAAAAGACATATCTGGACTTATTTCGTACTTTCCAGTCTCTTTTTCTGACTTCCTGATCCTGGTTCTGGTGAGTTATCTTCTATGTTTTCTAACGACTAATGACTTACCAAAAGATCGCCGCCAGTGGGATTCGAACTCACCAAATGCAAAGTTCTGTTATTTGGAAACCCAATGCCTTATCCACAGCGCCACGGATTCATGCTAGGAAAGTGTTTCTGATGGCTATTTATATTGTACAAACTACAGACCAGACTATATTAAGAGAAAGTCCCAAAAGAGTGCTTTTTTCGAGCTCCAACCCTAGCCCTAACTGACAATAACCCAATTCCTAGCCAATCTGATACCGTGAGATTGGGTAACTTGCATCAGTGGAGGCTAACATGCATAGCCCTCAAATGAAAGACCTGGAAGGTCATTAAAATACAACTACGCAGCTCCGCTCGCAGCTCTACTCTATCATTTTTGTTTTGATTTAATTTTGTAGTTACCCAATCTCACGGTACGTAGCCACACCCAAACCACACCCATACCCAACCCTACCAGGTCGTCTGAATAAATCTACTTAGTTTCCCATTTGGAATGCCCGTGTGTGGTTTTTGCTAATATTTGAATCTTAGCGGAATCATTTTCATAGTTAAAAGGGGTCCACACAATTGCCTTTGGGAATAGGGAAAAATTCGAGTTTTAGGTGGGAGCAAGGATTCAAGTTATCAGTTGGAGGTTTTAGATACTGCTGGGACCTCATTTTTTGGTGGGACCTGGACCCCTTTGCACACTATGTCCAAAGTACTGTTATGATATAAGCTAAGTGTCATCAATGGGGAATTTAGTAGAGCATATCGTCTCGCAATGTCATTCAAGGATGAGCTACTTTAATCGTAGAAATTTTAGCGAGACTAATTTTAGTGTTTTAGCGAGTTTTCCCTATTTTCGCTAAAATAAATCTTGCTAAAACACGCCAAATCGACAGATCGCTAAAATTTATCCACGCGAAATTTCTGGTTATATTGCCTTGATACATTTTTATCAATAGGAATGGTTTCAGTGCAAAGAAATGCTAGAAAACGAATTCAGTCAATAATGAAATACGAGTATTCGCTAAAATTTATCCACGCGAAATCTTTTGAAATCGTGATTCGCTAAAATAAATCCAAAGAAAATCAAGATTTTTCTGGCTCGCTAATATACGCTAAAATTAGTCTCACTAAAATTTCTACGATTAAAGTAGTTAGAATCAGATCTAAATATTCAAATGCTGGTTATCCTGAAAATTTTGTTGAATCTCAAATCAGTTTGAAAGAATACAGGAAAAGTGTGTTTCCATTTCGGAAAGTAGTTTTCAGATTTACATTGATCTGAATTTGGCTTTGAACAGAAGCTGTTATTCGTTGAAGCGGTATGAACTTACGAAAGAAGGGACAAAGGTGAAGCTCGAGTTAATTTTCTAGAAGAGAACAACATTTTTAATGACTTTCAAAATGGCTTTCGACAAGGTAGATCTTGCCTGAGTCAGCTTCTTGAACACAATCCTATCGTACCTTGAGAGAGGTATCAATGTCAACACAATTTTATTCAATTTTGACGTCTTCTTGAGTTCTTTGCACCACAATTTATTTAGACTTTAGCAAAGCATTTGACAAAGTTGATCATGCAATTTCGCTCCATAAAATGGCTCAGCTCAGAATCAAAGGAAAGCTATTGAGATGGATTGAATCGTTTCTGAAAGACAGAAAGCAATCTATTGTTGGAAACGGCTTCAAATCCCAAAGTGCTCCTGTCATTATCAGGAGTATCTCAAGTAACAGTACTTGGGCCAAATTTTTCTTCTGATGATAAACCGATATTGATGAAAATATCTGGTATTCCATTATTGCAAACTTTGCCTCAGAATACATTTTTTGTTTAGAATTTAAAACAGTTAAGCGATATATTTTGGTGGTCACCATTCTCAAGCTTATAAAAAATACAAGTTTTTTCGAGTTTAAAATTAAAATCGATTAAAAACATTTAAAAACAAAAGAAAATGCATAAATATCTGTAGATAGAAATTTGTATTTTATCTACATGTAGATAGAAATTTGTGAAATCTGACAGAACACTTGTATTTTTTATAAGCTTGAGAATGGTGATACCACCGAAATATATCGCTTATATAGCTGTTTTAAATTTTAGACTTTGAAAAATGGCTTCAAACTAAAACTTTATTTTTGTTTTTTTGGGAAAATTTCCTTTTGTCATTTTTAAAGGAAAATAAGCATTTCTCACAATTAGCTCCGTAACAATGTACAATGGTGATACTCTACTATAGGGTTTTTTGACTTTGTGTGCAATGTTGATTAGTTTTCTTTGCTTAAGGATGGAAGGGAAGGTACGTCATGTTAAAGGTGGCTGAAATTACTTTCCCTGAAAATTTGAAAATTCGGAATTTTGTTTTTTTGGGGAAATTCCCTTTTATAATCGTATAGGGATTTTGAAGATAGGCCGTGGCCAGTGGATTGTTAATGTTTCAAAAATAAAGAAAAAATTCAAAATGTCTGGGACCAACTTTTTGATATGTTTCTTACTCAATTTGCGGGTGCTGATTCGGAATTTGAATGTTACCAAGCTTGAAAACCCGCAGTTTTTGCGTAATTTGTGATTTTTTGCTATTTTAGGCAAAATTGTAAGCCCTGAAAATTCGTGATTTTTGGGGGGTCTTCAAAATCAAAAAAGACCTATACCACGTGATAGAGCTCTTCCAACTGAGCAAAAAAATGTATATCAAAGTCTCAACTTTCCTAGATCAAAAGTTATGGGCGTTTTTGTGGTAAAAAAGTGCTATAATTTTGCATAAATTATACAGATTGTGGTGAAATTCCCTGTTTTCAATCAATTTTTGACCATAAAATCGTCAATAACTTTTGATCTAGAAAAGTTGAGACTTTGATATAATACATTTTTTTGCTCAGTTTGAAGAGCTTTATCACGTGGTATAGTTCTTTTTTGATTTTGAAGACACAAGATTTTTTATCATTTTGATCCAGTAACCTGCCATATTGGTATTTTACAGACCAGAATTTATTAAAGGGTAACAAAGAAGTCAATAATCTGCAATAATTATTTAAAAACCTACTCATTTTCAAATGATATCTTGTGATTGGAAAGTACGATGGACTTAAAAATTTGAACAGTGATAGATAATGATAATGTAAACTAAGATTTTATTGTTTTGATCCAGTCACCTGATTGATTGGTATTTTACAGACCAGAATTCATTAAAGGGTTAGTTTTTAATGTATCATTACAAAATCAACCTCCCAACCTAATTTAGATTATATATCATGATTTGAAAGTGCATTTTCTTACCATTGTTGCCATTTTTTCAATTTTATTTGGCGTCTAGATAATATGTACCCCTTTCCCAAAAATTTTCTCAATCAGCTCTTCTTAATAAACAAAGGACGTGAAAATAATGAGAACTCTTTACAATTTATGATTTGGTGGTTTTTCAAAGGAAAACAAAATCATGTTATTATTGGAAACTAAATTTTCTTCTTCCAGATAAAAAGATAATAAATATGATAAGATTTGCAGTGGTGCACCGAGCGAAAGATGGCCTTGCATTGTCTGCTTCAACTGATGTGGACTCAGGGGTTGAGTTGAGAGACAGCAAAAGATATGCCAAAATACTTTCGCGCAAAGCAAGACAGTTTCCTGTTCGATGTACCATGACAGTTGGTAGATTCAAGATATAGTATGTACTCTGTTCTTTTCCATGAACCTTATTGTGCAACCAATATGGGGAAATCTTGAAAGAATGAAACATTTATTTTAAAATTCGAAGTCAAAAAAATACATTACTTCAACGGGAAGAATGAAGGCTTTTTTAGTTAATTGTATAAAGCCTGAAGCAAACTTCTCAGGAGGAACAAAATCCCTTAGTATCAAAATCACTGAAAAATTTATAAATATCTCAAAATAATACAGATTTTTTCCAATAAACACCTGTATGACAAATTATCAAGGAACTTGTTTGATTTCTTGCCTTTTTTGCCAACTTGTTTTCCTCAATTGATTGGGTGCTGTATTTACTTTTTAATAAACAAGGAGGTTTACTGAAAACCTATTTCGCCTCTTATTATTCGATTTAAACGATTGAAAAGGAAAATGTATGTCACGTGATCTCCCAGAAAAGAAATACCAAAATGCTAAGTTTCATAAAAGAAAGATACTGTATCCGCTCTTTATTATTATTAAGTTTCATAAAAGAATTAGGTTCCAAATTAAGTTCTAAGATTAATATAATTGCTAATAATGAAGATCACATAAGTGAACCTAGAACTTCATTTCAAAAATGCTTTTCCTGTTTTTTTAGCTTTACAACAGAAGTTGGTGTATGTTTCTTAATGATTTGTGAGATCAACTTGGCAGCAGTGTTGGCGTTCAGTTTTGTGGACGAATTGAAGAGAGAGTTCACCACACAATACACAAGGGGAGCTGTAGATAAAGCCATTCGACCCTACTCTTTTATCGCTTTCGGTAAGAGTTTCCTTTCAAGCTTTTTTAGATATATCTGTCAAGTGAAAAACTTTTTACTAAACTACATGTATAGTATTAGAAAAAAGGTAGGGGAACCAGTCTTGATAGAGACACTTGGAGATAATTGATCTAATATTAAAACTTTTTGGATTAAATCCCATTTTTAAGTATATACTGGAAAAATATGGTTTTTAAAGGTTTTGTTTTTAAATAAGAGTGATACGTCGTTTGTTTACTCGTCAATTTTTTGACAAGCTTTTTCACATTGGATTGACACGGATGTGGAGCAAGATTGGTCAGAAAGAGAAAAAAGAAAAACATTTAATTTAGTACTAAATCGAACACGATAAAACAAAAGGAAACACCGGCCATGATATAAGACATATGCGTCAAATCTGAAACGGGAAAACGTAAAAAACTTGAAAACAGTTTTCTAGAATTATTTCAGCTATTTTAAATCGCGAATAGCCCCCAATTTTCTTGTTGGACTTGATTAGGCTTTTCCTCTATGTTTTTTGTTTGCTAAGAGGACAAGGTGATAGTCGGTTGTATTTTCAAAAATTGATTTCATTTTGTTTGACAAATTGAATTTGGTTTGTTGTTGATCTTCTGTTTCTATGCCCGCCATCTTGTTTATGTAACGTTGACTGGTCGTGAAGTGAAGTGACCAGTACTCACTTCAGCAATAAGAACAACTTGAAAAGTCAATGTAAATCTTTTTGAACAATCATTGTGTATAATAGGAGGGTTATATCACTCTAAGAGAACTGTCGTTGGTGATGCTCAAGATTTGAAGCTTCTTAACAGGGAGGTTTTTTAATGTCCAACCTGGAGATCACATTTGATGGCTTTTGGCTAAACTGGATGTCAATCGCCTACTGAGTTGCCCATCAATGTGGAACGCGGGGGAAGGGAAGCCTTCTCACAAAGGCATCAAAATCCGACGTTACAAAGATGACGGCAGTTCAATGACTTCAAAAAAGACGAACAAATGGTATCTGATCCTTTTTTTGTCAGGGTACTTTTTGCCGCTATCAGTAGGCACAAGGAATGAGGTTTTAATTAATGAAGAAAACTTTTAATTTTTTTCATTTTGCAATTTATTTCATGTTGGTTTGACACAGTATAGTAAAATACAAATTGATACCAATATAATGAAAAAAAAGTTCAACATTTAAATTTTTTAATCCTCAAAAATGTTCAACATTCGAATTTCTTGACCCTAGAAAATGTTCAGCATTTGAATTTATTGACTTTCAAAGGTTCGTCACTCGCCACAACACGGTTAGCGGCGGAAGCAGTGAAATCTAATCTGGTGACCGCCTCAATCTCGCATCTTGCAAACAAGGAGACAAACATTTTGGCCATGTTCAGTGAGATGTACTGTCCCAAACATTTTCGATTGTTCACTTTCGGTCTTTGGTTGAACGGACCTCCAAAAGCAATGAAATTTTCTTTGATGTGATCTTGACTTCCGGTGACGCTAAACAGATTCGGTAAACGGAAAGTCTCTGGATCTCTTTGTGTTCCGTACGAAAAACCGGTCAGAAATGAACCTTTTTTCACCTTGTATCTTCCTTGTAATGAGTCCAACAGGAAATCCTTCTTGGCTCGTCTGAAGACTTGAGTGACCGGAGGAAGAAAGCGGAAGACCTCAACCACGAACCGGTCCACCACATCAAACGCTTCTAATTTTTCGCCCATGTTCTGCCCGTCCATTCGATTGAAGATGTCTACTTCATTCGAAATCCTCCCTTTTGTACGTTCGTCCAAATTCAAGAAGAGGGGAATTGTGGAAGATAAACCGCTTCTTAATGCGAAAGCTGAGAAAACGAAGACGAAGAAAAGAGCCTCACTTTTCAAGGTGTCTGCGCTTCGTTTATCTCGCTTCAAGAGTTTGGGAAGAACGTTCTTCGCCCACGGTGTACTTTCTAGGTAAGCGTACATTTGATCGGTAACCTGCTGACCCAAAGCATCGAATTTGAGATCCGGAGTACTCTTCGGTGTTACTCCTTTACTGAACCAGATGAAGAATATTTTGAGGTCCAAATCGAAAGGTTTATCTAAGAAGAATTCGCTGAGCGTGCGAACGGTGACGGCATCAATCAGGTTTTCGACGTTCGTTTGATTGTCTTTGATGAGAGGAAGAACGCTTTGCCAGTGTTTCTTCAGCAAGTTGAACAAACCTTCGTTCCCATACTTCTTTTCTGCGCGTCTTAGAATGCGCCACATGCCTCTCTTCTTTCGAATTTTCTCAAAACCGTTGGTGGAAGCGGAAGAGAGATAACCTTTCAAATTGAATGCGTTTACGGTAAACAAGCCGGCGTCCGTCGATTTTTCTATCAACGTCTTATCGTACATCACTTGGATTGCCACCGGGTCTCCGAGAATGATCCGCTCTTCAAACAATTTCAACTTGAAAACTCCCAAACCGCTTTCCCTTTGCAATTCATGCAAATAAAATGAGCCTTTGATTTGAGCGAGATTTGCCAGGTTTACCCTTGCATCTGGACTTCCAGCGAAAGGAACTTCTGGATAAGCCTTCGCTCGGCCGCCCTCTTTGTGTTGATTTTGGCGACCATTTCTATAAAAGTGATGACTTGAATACCAAGACGCATCATGGAGAGCTTCATGACCTTCAATGAGAGATAAAATGCTCAAGAACAAGGCCAGCGTTGTTAGTCCTTTCATCTTCAAAATGAATTGAACGAACAAATCAATATCAAGATGTTCTATCATTGTATAAATAGTTTTTTAACAACCGGAAATGGCCAAACCGAGAATTGTAGATCATATTTCCTGAATAAAAAAACATCCTTTTTAAACGTCCAATTTGCAGACCATTGCTCATTAAATGTTATGTAAACAACCATCATATATTTCACATTAAATCATGCAAACCTAGAACAGTTCCAGTAATAATGCCAACGTTCTATTTTTATTTCAGCCATTGATTTTCATTCAACCCGATTCGTCCTACAGTTATCTTTGTCATAGCATTTTGTCATCTCATATTAGACCAACAAATTATTAACTTGCTTGTTTTGATGCGAAGATTTATTTATGCACTTTGAATTGCCAACCCTCTTTTTAAGCATGTGTAGATTGACAAACCCCATTCATGATCATGCGCAGTAAACGTTTTGTCCGTTTCTTTTTTCAGACAGTTTCATTCAGAAGACGAAAACAAAGTACAACAACACACGAACACTTTACACCAGAATCGACCTCACAGACATCAGTGAAGAACTGAAAAATAATCCTCCTTATGAAATCACCGAAAAAGATTTGAATTCGTCTGCAGCGGGAGTTGGAGGGGGTGTCATCCAAAACTCCGTTTCGAATGCCGCGAAAAATATCCTGAAAGCAACTTCAAATGGCAGTGCTACACACATCCTGCGTGAGTTCTTCAAATAGCTATCATTGATCAACGTATGTGCAGCATTTAGATCTCTTTCCACTCGCTTACTACAATCAGGGTCGAAATATATTGGGAATTTAGGTTAGGAATTTTAATTCCTCGTTTTCAGCAATTTAAAGTTCGGGTGAAAAAGTCGCTTTTGGGCAAATTGATATATTTGTTCGAATATTTTAATTTGGGAGGGGTTTATAGACTTCCAGGTTATATTCTGAACCCTATTGGACCATTCTTGGACTTTTAGTTCTTTAGTAATTAAGTCTAGCGTTAAAACTCAGAGTTAAAACTCCACCCGTCCAACCTAATTTAGAGCGCTTCCAAATCGTTTTTGGTTGTAAAGTTTCGTGGAAATTTACCTTTTTTTCAATTATTATGACTTTGATTGTATCTACCCAAGAATATATTATCACGATCTCGTTACCTCTTTTTACTTTTCAGCTCCAAAATTCAAGATGGATGCGATGACAACGAGTAATTATGTGGCGGTGATGGTCTGTTTACTGTGTGGTATCATGAATATCGTTCGTTTGGTCCCATTCCTCTCACAAGTCGACATGGAGGATGAGGTCCGTCCCTTTTTTATCCTTTACACGCTTTTTTTATAAGAATACACTTTATAAGAATGTCCACGATGAAAATGGCCGAAAAATTAAGAATATGGTAAGAATATCACCATCATGGAATTTAGCAACTTAACTTAAGAATGCCATTTTTAATGCATTTTAACCTGTAGATTGCCAATTTCGATCTTAACCTAAGAATACCGTAAGAATATTTTTGGATGATTTTCGTCAAAAAGTTTAGAATATCCATGATGAAATGAAAAAAACACCATTCTTATAAAAAAAAGCATGTATTCTAGAAAGTATCTCAGCTTGAAAATGTTTATTAGCGCATTTGCGGAATTTTTGGCTCATTTTTAACTGAAGAAAGATGAAGATGATGCCATTCTTCTGACGAGGGAAATATTTAACATGTCTCTTTTTTTTTGTTTTGCAGACACATTGGTTATCGATCAGTTTTGCGTTCTTCACTTCAGCAGTTATCAACTTCTTACAGGTAATCACGATCAGTCAATTAACTAAGAGATGGTAGAAAGAATATGTACAGGATGATCTAGTGTCACCTTGCCTAACTCGATCCTTTTAGTCTTCCCATTCCGACCTGTGCATAGTTTTGTGTTTGTTTTTAGTTTGTGGTTGAAAGTTATGTCAGTTAGGAACAGAGAGCTTGTTTGAGATTTGGTTGAATCAGTCTATTCCTGTAAATTCTGCTAAATTTGAATTTGCATTTTTCTATTATTTTCAGTGTTATGTTTTATATTCACCAATTCAAAGAAAGAGCATTGCAAACGTTGGCTGTTTCTTGACTAGTCTGATATCGCTTTATTATTTATTCGACTTGCGAAATATTTATCAGGTCCTTTTCCACTTCTCTGCTTCACTCTTCATGGCATTCAATATTTGGAAGAGACCCATCCTCGGAAAGCTTCCCAATTATAACGTATGATGCTGCTCCAAGTGTTTACGATTTAATCTGAACAAGATTGGAAAGGTTATTTCGTTCTCTCGAAAGGAACAGGAATGCTACTAATAATACTTTAATTATCGGCTCAAGCGAAGGGATTGTTTTTTATGATTATGTTGGTGCTGGAGAAGATATTTTGTTGTTACGTCGAACAGACCAAGAAAGTGGGAGGTTCAAACTTGAGAACTTTAAAGACAAACGGATCATGGTCATAAACAGAGAAAGAAGTTTGCTTATTGCTTCTGATCAAAACAAATTGAACTTTGGGTTTATAGGTTTTTGGTGTACCTACTATGACGATACTGATTGTTTAGGTAATTTATTTAAACAGGAGCTTTGAGAATATTTTGTTTCTCCTAACACTTAGGAGTGACTTGGGGGGGAGGGCTAAATCCTCCAGCGAGATTGAATTTAACAAAAGACTAATCTCTCTTCTTTTCCTCATCCCTTCGAAATATTTTTGAAAACTTTTCGCTTTTTAGAAATTTTGTTGTTCCGCCGTTATTACTGTTGTATAGATTGTCTGAAATTTATTTATTTTTTTGAATTTATAGCGAAATTTATAAAGATCACTTTATCGAAATTTTACAAAAAAAAATAACGACTGCAGAAATTTTCTTCTATTCCTAATATCTTGGAATTAGGGCGTGCTCGTCTAACGTTTACATAATTTTGGCAACCGTAGTGGAGTTAGTGTAGTCGTTTGGCTACGGTGCGAAAGGTCGTTTGGGTAGATGGCTATCGAAAGATGAGCCTTTGTGTCGTCTCCGACTACGGTCGCAGATTTACTTAACCATCTTCTTAGTATCGATTTTCAGATGAGGGGTTTTGAAACGTGACAAAAGTCTGTTTCGTTGATGAAGAAAAAAACTTCGAAAATGAAGAATTGACATGACCAACTTTCAGAAAGAAAAGGAAAAAATTGTTGAATAAAACATGAAATGACGAAAAAAAATCGTCCTAAATTAGAATGATTGATAAATTGTTAACACCTTTTCTTTGCTGAAATTCAAAAGATGTCACCCAGTCATAAACAAAGTTTTTTTGTAAAGTGTTCCATCCAGACACCATTCAGTCCCGCGTGAAAAATGCTTTCCTTTGCCTTAATGTTTCTCTCTGGTCTGTCACAAAGTGTGATTTTTTGTGAGGAAGTTTAGGGGGAATCCCTTACGAGAAATGACGAATAATTTTGAATTTTTTGAAATTGATTCTGGGAGTGTTTTTGCATGGAAATTCAATAAAACGTATAAAAATTATCTAAAAACTATCTTCAAATCTTCTATCGGAAAAATTTAGTGGAATAGATATTGTACAATGAGAGAATTTTTCATGTCGCAATATCAGGTCATTATTAGCAGGGATTGAGAAAACCTTGTGGTTAAGGGATTGTCATTTCATTCTAGTTACACATATAGCACAGTATGGTGCTTGGAAACCAAACATTTTTCCACATCCTTTTCTTTCATGCAATGTTTCAAACTTTCGAAGTGATATTTTGGGTAGCAGGATGTTTCTTTTTGCTTAAGTTTAAATCTTCAACTTAGCGAAAGATTTTTGAAAAAGAAGAATAGTCAAATCCTTTAGATTAACATCATCAAGTCTGTTGCACTTTCTCTCTCTCTTCTGATAACAATCTGAATCTTTCCTCGTCCCCTAACGCTAGCAAACTCAAGAGCTGTGAAATTATGATTGCCAAGTACTCTAATTTCTTTCACTTGAATGTCAACCCTTTACTTCATGTCTGTAAAGTGCTCGATAAACATCTTATAAAAAAGATCTGTAATAAAAAAGGGCCTTACGAATAGCTTGACAACAATTTCCAATGTGTATTTTTTGGCTCATTCGTTTGATAGACCTCGTGATAGACTGTAAAAGACTTAAAATTTAAAAGTCTGGCAAAATGTAAGGGGGAAATATATTTCACAATATTATAAACAATTTTTGCTTAATTCGAATTTTTGAAAACCGTAGGAAACATTTTGATGATTGGGGGGTTGAGATTTAGTGACAGAGGGCGGGTCAACCATGGTTTATAAAATAGTCTTCGGCCCAAGTAAATTAACCATCTAATATGAGTGCCAGGGATAAATATTGAAAATAAATTAGGGAGGTGTTGGACAGTAACCAGCTTTAATTTGGAAGCGAGAGCCTTTTCTGCTCACATATAGAGCTATGTGCCTATTAGTGTAAACAATTTTCCAAAAAAAATCCCCCCGACAGAGCTCATTATTTTCTTTTGTAGCGCAATAATAATTGATTTGATAAACTTTGGTATCCTGCCGTGTGGTGAAAAAGAATTGGATTAATTTCTTAGTCCCGCAAACCTAAACTAAATTTTTGTTCAGAGCAGGTAGATAACATATTTAGTTTGCTTTATCACTTATTTAGACCTAAATCATATCATATCCTAGAGATACAAATAATTTGAGTCATAATTCAGACTGTTCTGTCTAAGTTAAATTGATCACAGAATATGAAACACAGGACAGCAATATTCGGGGCGTAAAAGTAGACTTAGAATCAATGAATGAATAATATGAAGGAATGAAGCCATGCATTTCCACAGTGACCCAGTGATAATCTTTCAGCAAGTGGGAAAAACGGGAACCCTTTAAAAGTGTTTCAAGCTGCTTGTTTATTACTTGACCCATTTTAGCCCTGATCTCGTCTTCTGTTTTTTCGAAATTCACGTATTCACGCGGATTTTTATAAAGTTTCACGCAAACCAGTTTTTTCAGAAAATCGAAAATTTGCAAATAATCGGTGGAAAAAAGAGAAAATTCACACGCATAAAATATCACAGATTCACGCATTCACGCAACCAAAAAGCCCATTTAACGCACTCACGCACACCGCGCGTATCGAGATAACTCATTACTCGCAAGCTCGGTCGTTACTTGACCTCGGGCAATATTTCTCAGTACAGCCCTCACTAACCGGTCATTATTGTATTGGTATTATTATTATTGCCACCGCAGGAAGCCTAAAGCTTCCGAGGATGGCATTCATAGCTTCACGCATAAGGAAGTTGGGCAAATATCTCATAATTTTGCGCGCGTTTTTCAGTATTTTAGTTCCGGTTAAATGGTGTACCAGTAACATTCTTAGCTTGACTGTATTTCTATTGTTTTATCATCATTAAAAACACTTTTCCGGATTTGTTTTGATCTGATTACCCATTTTCAAAGCTCTATATCTCTTTTTTTATTACCTCAGGGAGTCGAATTAAGGGAAATTCCCTATTTAAACCACAAGTAGTTATTAACCGCTCTGAGCAACGCAAATTAGAAATTTTTATCCTTTCAAAAACTTGTCGTTTGACTATTACTGTAAAATGGCAGTTTAGTACAGTAGCGTTTAGTATAATATAAACAAACCATTGTATACCATTATTTTGGTAATAAAAGAGATAATATAAAAAAAAACAGATAAATAACTTTATCTTATCTCTATAAGAAGATATCTATGAGATAAGGGTGGACACAAATTGCTAATATTTGTAGACTAAATTTTGCTTCAGATGAGATGCCATTCTAACAGAAGTAACGGCTATCAGTAACATTTCTTTCTAAATTTAACAACTTATTTGATCGTTCTTCTGCGGTGGCACTTTAACTCGAAGAAACTGTTTGTTTACAAATCAAAAGTAGATTTTTGAAAACATCTTTAATTTGCGGCCTCCAAAGCTTTCGAAATTTCGCGGCTTTCGAAAAAGAAGTTTCATTCTCAAAATGTGCACCTGTTTGTGTTTGCCGCGAAACAGAAAGAGATTGGGAACGAATCAACTCATCTTCTGATTGGACGAAGGGCAAATCAAGAATTTCTCACACGCTACATTTCAAGGTCAACTTTGAAACAGAAACAAACTTGATTTTTGCTTCATGCAGAATAGCGTAAATAATTTAAGCCGTTTTACCCTCGTGTTCACTTATCAACGATCAGGGGGTTCGGTTGTGTCAAAAGTAATATTTTTCAGCTTTAAAACGGAATCATGATAAATTTTTCTATCGTCATTGCTGCTAACGTATTTTTGTGCAAACCTTTTCTTTGTTTATACAGGTTTAGAGCAAAATCAATACAATCTAAAATTGCTATCTAATTCAACAGTTTACCCCCTGAAATCTACATAGCAACAAGAAAATCGTCTTGGATACGGTCGAGAGATGAATCGTAAAACCAGATGTTTTATGAAGAGAGATTGATGTCGATTTTTGTTGGAATTCATTTCATGGTCAGTGAAGAAATTTTTTTGTGAGAGGAAAATTTATTCTGAGACGAAGTGACGATGATTCAACGCTGAGAAGAGAGAAAAAAGTTTTGACGCAAAGCGTACATCGGTCCACAATAAAAATAACATCGAAATAAAAAAGAAGATAAAAAAGAATAAAAAAGTAAAAAGGAATAAAAAGTTGTTTTATTCCGAAGAACAAAAAGAAAAGCTGCTCGTCGTTCACAGCTGGTTTTCTCGCTCAAAACAAAAAAGAAAGAAGAAGAAGGATTAAGAACGAGAGAGAGAGAAACTTTTCATGAAACACAGACAATAGAAGGTTGTTTTTCTGGGCTTGTGATTGGTGCAGAGAAATTTCAGCTGCTTTCATATATAATATTTTTCTCCCTTGGTTGAACTGGACTGGAAAAAAAAAGTTGAGAAAAGGTAGAAGAACTGACATCGAAGAAAAAGAAGTTCATTTTAGTTTTCATCTTCCAATATTTTTTGACAGACACAAGACATGGAATAAATATCAAAGGAAAAGTGACGAAAAAGGTTTTCCTCAATACAAAATTTGTGAAGCATCATGGGAGCCATTTTGACGACTCCAACCAAATCTGGCAAAGGAGAAACAAACTTTGAACCAAACAACAACAACTTGAAACAGAACATTCTGAATGAGAAACACAATCATCAAGAAAGTAAGAAAAGTGTCCCCTTTTCCAAAATGAACATCGTTCAGGAATGTTTCCCTGCTTTCACTGGCAAAGACAACAAATTTCTGAACGAAAAAGTTCCTTCGTATTGGTCCAAGACTTCCAACCGAAAGAAGAACAAGCAAAAACTCTTTAACGACACTGTCCAACAACAACAACAACAACAACAACAAGTGTTGAACAAAGAAAATGTGGCACCCAAACCAAAAACCTCCCACGAACCAATCAATGTCATTCCGAGCACGGATGACAAACACAAACTTACTCTTTGTAAAATACAACACAACCCTGATAAACATTTCTACGGAACACTTAACTTGAGTGAAACACTGAAGTATATCGGCTGTTATGTGTACTTGCGTTGTCGAAACTTAGAAGGTCTCAAACCGTCCATTGTGGTCGGATGGATAAGATCTGTGGATAGGAATTTAGTTTTGAGTGGATGGCAAGAGATGGCCTTTATTTCTCAGCCTAACATGATGGTACTTTACATGTTGCTTCGAGAAGTCATCCCGCCCAAAGTTCGATCACTGGCTCAACTTAAAGCACTGATGATGAGCACGTTGTACATGTGTTATGCGTACAATGGACATGAAATTAGTTACCCCTTGAAACCCTTTTTGTTCGACGGAGATCGTGCTGGATTCTGGGATCGCTGCATGGAGATCATCAACCAACATTCTGATAAACTTCTACAAATCAACAAAGAACCCAAAATGTACAATGAAATTCAGTTAGAATTAAAAACATTTGGTAGAAGTTTAGAAAGGAAAGATCGTTGACAATGACAAGTCAAATGTTGACAAGGAGGTTTTGTTTAGGGTGATGGGTGCTCACTAACCACAAAAAGCTGACAAAAGCATGAGTCAGCATATTTGGAAACTCTGGCATTGACAAAGAATGATCAATACAGAGAAAGAACTAACCATTAGACTGTTAAACTAACAAATTGAAGAACAATAAAAAGCGAAAGGAATGAATTTGACGAAATTGTAAATAGCTTGTACTTAACAGAACTTATTTTTTATTTGACAAACATTTTTGTACATAACCAGACAATGATACCTTTTCTTTTTTTGTTCTCTTTTGTTACGTAATACGAAGAATGAAAAAGATTTTTCAAATGGAAAGGATTCATTTCTCTCAAAGAAGAATATAAAAAAAATATCGATCAATATGTTATGCTTTTCGTGTCCGAGTTCTTTCCAGCCTGTCTGACAATACAAGATGACGTCATCACATGGAAGTTTTTTTTCAATATATAAAGTTATATCACTGAAACTAATTTTAGAAAGTGCCCGTGGACTTTTAGAAGACCTTATGTTGAAAATAAATCTATTTCTAAATCTATATTTGAAAACAGTGTTTCTCTTAGAAAAATATATTTCGGTTTTTGTCATTTCAAAATAAAACAAAGTTCTCTTTAAAATTGATGACCTAGAAAGGAAAATGATGAACAAGGGATGTGGTCAAAATCAGGACGTTCGTTTTAAAAAAAAGAATTGTTTATTGATCAGAAATTGTTATTTGAGCAATGAATAATTATCCTCAATAGAAGTTGATATCCATCGTCAAGGGGACGGTTGTTAAGGACAGTAGGAGGTCTTTAAACCTTACCACACAGATGAAGAAATGATCTGATTCAATTATTTCTTCTTCTTATTCAATTTGATGCTCATCAAGAAAATGTGGGATGATGACGCATTCATTTATTTTGAGGCTGATCTTTATCAACTTTACGTGCGTCAAACCCATCATCTAATTTACTACACACAAAACAATATGTGGGTGTACTTTTTCTTCATCAACTTAAAAAGATTGGAAAATGGAGGTCTTTTCAGCAAAATCATTCATTCCTCTCTACTTTTCTGTTTTTAATTCAAATTCATTAAAGCAAAATGAAAATGATCAGAGTTCCATGAAAACTGGAAAATCGTGTTCGAAGAAGGAAAACTTGAGTTTTTCTTTTTTTGTTCTCTAAAAGATGAAAAACAAGAAATGGAAGATTGAGAAAGAAGTAATCCACAGCTCGGAGAATATTTCGAAATATTAATCCCTTTCGACGTGTTTTGAGAACAGAAAGAAGGGGGAGAGGATTAGAGGGCCTGAAATATCCTTGCTTTAAGACGGTAAACAAGTTCTGTTGAGTTTCGCTTCGTTTTTATCGATCATTATATTTTCATCAAGTTATTTATTTTAGTTCAAAATTCGGTTTTACAAATTATTTAGATTTAAGGGTTAAAAATTCACCTACACCAACGTCTGATAATCGAAAGCAGAAATCACGCCGCCGTTTTTCACGTCTCAAAAAGGCATTTTCGACAAAACAGGAAAAATTTAAAAAATTACAAATAATACGAGTAAATAATAAATAAAAATATATCTAAGAATTCAATTGGTCGGTAAAGTTAAAAAAACTATTTTGTTCTCATTCGAAAGGAGCTTGAGCACTTTCAGGGATAATGTATGAGATGTCATCCCAAGGATGTCTGTATAAACCTTGCTTCAGACGTTTCTGGTCCAAGTGGTGACCTGAAGAATTAAAGGGGAAGTTTGGTTGACAGTGTATAATAGCGAGAAGCTGTTTTCTGAATGATTAACTGAGCCTTTGTCATAATGAGGAGGAATAAAAAAGAACAACTAACCGATGAAGCCGACAGAACGTCCTAAAACAAACAATCCGTTGAGCGCACCATTTTGCACGTATTCGTCTGCTTCAGATCTGAAAAAACAAACAAAAGAAAAAGGGTTGCTGATAGCTTACAGTAGTAAAAAGCTTAGTTAGCATACCGAAATCTTCTCCTAACAGAATGATTGAATGGAGGGGTCCCATACAACCTTCTGGGTAATTCTGACATACCTCGTAAAGCAGCCACAGTTTCTCAGCAAGTCAACAAACCCAACGGCAATACACCCATCCACGTTCAAAATCAAATTCGGTTTCTGAAAAGACAAGTGATACTTTTATGGACCTACCTGCTTATGCATTTAACACATTTATAATTGATATCTACGTGACGTGACCATTAAACAATTATTCAGAACACAAATAGTGACGATCTATTAAAATTAGTCGTTTGTTTCTTATAAAAAAACGTTTAGAAACCAAAATTTCATGCTCTTGAAATATTCTTTCATATTCAAGACTTCGTGAGCAAAAAAAAACATCTATCTCATCAAAAAGTTGAGTAATTCGGCTAATAACATTGATGTATGCTTATTAATAGTGATTCTTATAGATGAAGATGCGTTTTTTGAGTCGAAAAATTCTTTTGTTTACAAAAATCTGCTTGAGCCATCTTTTACCTACTTTCATGCAAAAAAATCAGAAAAAAACAATGATCCAATATTTCACGAAGTCCAAAAAACCCGTTTTTAGCCGTTTTTTGGCCTAAATTTGCCCAACAACATTTTTTTTTGAAAATCCGACTCCGTCACATTCGAAGGTTTATAGTTATGCATCTTTGTGCAAAATATCATAAAGAATGAAAAAGCCAATCTCGAGAAAAGCTAATACCTAAGTAATTGATAATGTGCTTATAAAAAATATCGAATTTGGCCAGTTTTTCTATAAGAACACGCCAAGCAACTAAAATTTCCTGTCTAAACACACATATTCTTCAAAAGTAAGCCCTCATGAGCAAAAAAAACATCTATCTCATAAAAAAATTGAGTAATTTGACTAAGAACATTGATGTATGCTTATTAATAGTAATTCTAAACATTTGTTTTTTGAGCCAACAAATTTTTTTTGCAAAATTCTGCTTCAGCCATCTTTTACCTATGATGGTACCCTACTTTCATGCAAAAAATCAAAAAAAATTAATGATCCAATTTTTCACAAAGTCCAAAAAACCCGTTTTTTAGCCGTTTTTTGGGCCAAATTTGCCCAAAAATTTTTTTTTTCGAAAATCGGGCTCCGTCTCATTTTGGCCACTACCATTTTGAACCTTTGTACCAAAAATCAAAAGATTCCTATGATTCAATCCTGAGAAAAGTTGGTAACAGACGAACGAACGGACGAACGGACGAACGGACGAACAAACACAGGTTAATTTATAGGACCTCCACCGAGGTAGGTCCAAAAAGAGAGAAAAATATTTGTTGAGGTGTAAAAGGTGAACCTCTAAGTAAAGAGGGTCTAAAAGTAGAAGCTCTAATAAGTGTGATCAAATCGACAAAAAAAGTAAAATCTTCACTTAGTTTCTTGGGGTAAAAAAGTGCTAGATTTCACACACATGAAAACAGATTCTTGCTCTCACAGGACATCCTTTTTACATTCATCCCTTGGAGAGGGTACGAACCTTTGATGTGGTGATTTGTTCAACTTCCAGGGCGTAATCCAAAAGGTCGGTCTGTGGGAAATGTTCTTTCATATAATTCTTCATGATCACCACGCGAGCGTCAGGGTTGTTCAGCTGAAACAAAACAAAAGGGAAAAGTTTCAAATTTGATAATAATAATAATTGCTAATTCAGATGCGCAAATTGAGAGGTTGAAGAGGTATCTGGAAACTTTACGAACTGACGACACGACACATCAAACAAAATAGTGTACAATTTACCGATTTGATTTTATGGCCAATACCCAAGATGAGCTTTCCTTTCTTTCTCATTGAATTGACGAACTCCATGGGCGCTGTACCTGAATCGTAGGCCTCCGAGAAAATTTTGGCTGCTCCATCCAAAGCTCCACCAAAGCGATCACCCTGTGGTTAACATGAAACAATAAAGCGTAAGATATGATGGCAATCTAAATAAAATTGACCATTGGTTGAAATCTATGCTTGACCAAGATACATTGCATTGTAAGAATTGAATTGACACATGCATTGAAGCAAATGAAAGGGCGGTGAATGCTTTGTAGTGAATAACATGGAACAAATACTGCGTGAGGCTAAGAAGAGTTGAAACTTACGATTGTCAGCAAACCAGAGCAAAGTGAGGAAATGAGATCTTTGCCAGCTCGTGATGTCACAATGGTGTTATGTGCGCCAGATACCGCTGAAAAAGTAAAACAGGCTCTTAAACAAGGTTACATCATGACAAAGTTGAATTCCTGATCTTGAAAAATGAGTAAGGAGAGTTTGTGATGTGTGGGGACAAATCTTGAAAAAATGAAAGAAGGGAGTATGTATAGGAAGATGGTAAAGGAACGAACCTGGTCCATGGTCAGCTGTGATCATTAAACACATCTCAATGAATTTGGATGCATATTTCGGTAATCTCCTTTGGAACCATAACAAGCCGAGAACACCTCCGATTCCCAAGTCATCCTGTTCAAAGTTATCCAAAGAAAATGTTAGCCTAATAATGCTTTATTCAAAAACTAAGGAGTTATTTGCCTTTTTACATTGGTCTGATTTATTCACAGCCTGACAAAAATTTCTTCCTAGATGAATTACCTTGAAGACGTCGGAGATTTTCGTACCAGCGTACAACAATTCTTGACCTCTCTCGTCACAAATTGCCGAAATGAAAGACGAAGGTTTTCGAATCAATCCCAATTCCTATGAAAAAAATAATAGAATTAACCAGTATCTGTTTACTAAATTTGATGAAAATGGCAGTTTAACGAAAACTACGTTAATTAATAGTCTTACCTGAGCCCAACTGTAATCCATAGGAACGGTGGGCGGGCGAACTTCTGGTCGTGGGACGATGGTACCATCCATGACTAGCTTCTCGTAAACAGATCTAAAGAATATAAAGAAACCCTATAAAGAAGATTTATTCTTCATTGCATTGCATTACGATGGATGGAAAACTTTTTTGAAATAAGTATTGTTCGAAATAAGTATGAAACTCAAAAAAAAAGAGGAAAACATACTTGATTGTTTTATCGAGGTCGTTAAAAGAGTCGGGCACGGCAGCTCCTGCATCTCGAAGAGCTTGATTTTTTGCGACGGCCGTTTCTGCGAAGGAGTTTGCGCATGCGTTGGCGTGTCCGAATTGGACTTCGGTCGTCAAAACACTTGCACACGTTCCAATACACCATCCGACAACTGGCTTCGTGATGCGGCCGTCTTTGATCGCGCGACAAATTTCGTACTCGTCGTTACCACCAACCTTGGAAAATGGAAAAATTCAGACACTTTATTTTGCTGTTCTACTTTCGGATATGGCTCCACTTTGGAAGTACTCTTCTCTCACTACAAATGCCGCTTAAACAGTGAGGGTGGGAGAGGTGGCCAACGGTTAAATGGCTTTATAATGTAAGAGAATCTCAAAACATTGATTCATCTTGTATCGAGAATCTATTAAAATTCATTACCTCTCCGAGTAAGACCATCATCTTGATCTCGGGATTGGCTTCATATCGAAGAAAATGATCGATGAATACCGTGCCGGGATATCTGAATAAGTGAAAAAAGAACAAAAAAATAACAAGCGATACTTTTATGGACCTACCTGGTTATCAAACTAATCAGTGAACATTGCGAAACAATGAAACACATAAGACATAACTGGTCAAAATACAAAAAAATAAAGAAAATGAAAGCATATCTATTGAGAGAAACTATCAACACTATTGAAAAATATTTTTGAAAAAGAAATAAAAAAGCTATTAAGTGCTTTTCTTTATAAAAACCACTATCAGAAAAATGCACAGCTTAATAAATAAGGTTTCCAGAAATCTCAAACCGTCGCGCTCTACCGTCTATGCTCATAAATAGTGATTCTTATAGATAAAGATTCATTTTTCAGCCAAAAAAATAATAAGTGTTTACAGAAAACTCAAACCATCGCGCTCTAAGGTGACATTTTCTTTGTTTAGAAAAAATAATAATAAAATAATAATTTGGCTAAGAACATTGACCTATGCTTATAGTTAGTGATTCTCATTGATAAAGATTCGTTTTTCAGCCAAAAAAAAAAAAGTGTTTCTAGAAAACTCAAATCATTACCCTCCACCGTGACATTTTCATCTTAAAAAAAAACTAATAAAAATAATAATAATAATATGGCTAAGAACATTGATGTATTCTTATTAAAAGTGGTTCTTATAGATAAAAATGCGATTTTTGAGTCAAAAAAATTTTTTGCAAAAATCTGCTTGAGCCATCTTTTAACTATGACTGTACCCTACTTTCATGCTAAAAATCAGAAAAAATTAATGATCCAATTTTTCACAAAGTCCAAAAATCCCGTTTTTAAGCCGTTTTTTGGCCCAAATTTGCCCAAAAAATTTTTTTTCCGAAAATCGGGCTCCGTCACATTCGAGGGTTTATGGTCATGCACCTTTGTGCCAAAAATCAGAAAAAAATAATGAGTCAATCTCGAGAAAAGCTGGTAACTAACTAACTAACTAACTAACTAACTAACTAACTAACGAACATGGGTTAATTTATAGGACCTCCACCCCACCGGGGTAGGTCCAAAAATGAACGCAAAACATTTAGAAAACATCAGTTTGACGCCGTTTTTCTCGAGTAACGTTGAGAAATCGACCATATCTGCTTAAAAGTCCTCTGATTCGTTTTTCGAAAGGTTTTCAATCAAGTGGTATAAGGGGTTTTAGGTTTTAGCGACTTTGCATTTTCGTCAAATTTTAGGTCCAAGGGGTTTTTGCTCGTGACGTCAGTTTTTGTCTATGAAAAAAAAATTGATTAACCCCTCTCAAAAAATTTTTTAAATACAATTCTTCTTTCGAATGAGCCAAAAGTATTCGACTTCGGAAATCGTTGCCACGGGTCCAAAAGAATGGCCCCTACTATTGATAATATAAATCAGCCATTGTAAAAATGGAGGAATTGGAATGCGTTGTCACCTGTCACCACCGATAGCCAGACCTTCATTGACACCATCCGTGTTGCGCGCTATGATGTTGTTCAATTCGTTGGATAAACCTCCTGACCGAGAAATGTAACCAATGCTGAGGGTGAAAAAAAAACAATGTTATGTGCAGCTTTACATAACAAGTGATGACGTTTAGAGAATGGTACACCATTTGTGAAACATGTTGTCGTCATACTTGGACATTTCATTCTTTATGTATGGTCACACGTTTAAGACATGAACGAGATAAAAAGATGATTTGAAATCGATTAAATACTTTTTTTAACATGTCAATAATTTACCTTCCTGGTCTGTACAACTTGGAAGCCAGAATGTTGTCCAACATTCCTCCAGTGTTTCCAATTTTGAAACAACCGGGCTTGATCCCTCCAACCTGATGGATGAAGAAAGTAACGAATTTATTTTCCGCTATATAATAATTTCATTTGGTTCTTTTGTTTTGAAACACACCACAAATATCTTAGTAAACTTACGGTAGCCGGACCGATGATGACAACGCCTTTATCTTTGGCTTTTTTGTTCAATTGTTGAGTGATTCTCTCGGGAATTCCTTCAGCAATGATTGCTACTGTGCGGAACTGAAAACAAATCAAATATGATCAGTCCACGATTTCTTGACCCGATACAATTTCATTACTTATTTTTAAGAGGGAAAAATTAAATACAGTTAAGACAAAAGATGATAAATGAGTGGTATTCAAAAAGAAATTGTCTTTCTTACCTGAGGGTATTGAAGAGCATCAACAGTGGCGTCGTATGCTGACCTCAACGAAGCAAAGTTCACCAACACTGAAGCATCCGGAATCTTCTCAACCGCCACCGCCATTTTACTGAAAACTGAACAAGCAAGGCGTTGTTTTACAAAGAAACGAAGGCAATTGAAGGGAAATCTTTAAAAAGGTGAATCTATCGAAATCAATTGCAGTGAAAGTGCATTCTAGGGTCGTCGATGATAAAAGTGAATAATGTTTTTATTTATATTTAAAAGAATCAGTCAGGGCGAAGGTTTCATACCAGGGATCATGATTTCGTTGTGTCCATAATAAAACTTTTGATTGTGATTCCCACTGAAAGGGTACACCATAGCTTTGACTGAAGGCTCCTTTCTCTGGCACACGTAATCGAAATCCAACATCCCCTAAAACCAAAGAAACGTCACATTAAAGATAAATGTATTCATCATAGAATGGCTGAAACAACACCCTATGAATAAAAAAATTCACCGTACCTGAACAGCTCTGTGTTGAAGGCCCCAAACGATGGCTTTTGTGTCTTTTGTGAAGAGAACAGAGGGAGGTGTTTCTGAATGTTGCACCATTACAAAATCTCCGCTGTTCGCTTTACAAAGTTTCTTTTTATCACTCTCCTGACTAGATGTCAATTCATTGCTGGCTTTTCGTTTCGGCGTGCCACTGCCTGAAGCTGGAGCTGATTCCTGTTCAGAGAAAAATTAACAAACACGAAATTTTTTGAGAGTTCTGTATTATTCTGTATGAGTCAATCTTTGCAAGCTCTACTTTATCATATTTCCATATAAGATAACAAAGTACACTTTCTTTTACAACCGAAATTAGACTTAACGGGATAAAATACAGCCTTACATCGTATGTATTGAAGAACATTTTACTTGCTGCATCATTCGAATCGCACACTGACGTACGTGGAATTTCGGTTTTCCCGAGAGCCATTCCCACGATAGCTGTCATGTGTGTTTCTGTGCCAAAAACATGCATCGGTACTCCTAATGTTTCTCCTGCAAAGAAGAAACAGATGAAGGTTTGAGTAATGAATGAGTAAGACCTAAGAACAACGAAACGTTCAAAAAATCTGATTTTATTGAAAGAAGGAGCATGGTTGTTGTTTTCCAGAGAAGGACACCTTACCAAGTTCCCTCATGATCCTCAGTCCTTCTTGATAATTTGGACCTCCACGACGAACGAAAATCTTCACTTTGTGGCGAATCAATTCTTGCTGGTAAAGTTGCAGAGCTTTCACGATACCCTGGAAATAAACATTAAGAATTTAGACCATGTTCATACGTTACGGATCCTTATCGTTCCAAAACGAAATGTTTCCAAAACAAGTGTGAACGTCAAAATTCGGAACGTCAAAAAGAAGACGTTACAAAGCAAAACGTATCGAAACAGTTTCGCTCCACTTTTTTCATCGGAACGGAACTGCTCCGTTTCGTTGCTCCGAAACGTTCCAAAATCAGTATGAACACTTCCTATCCGTAGCGAAAACCATACCAGAGCGATACGAAGCCGTAACGTCTGAATATGGTCTAAAAGTCATGTTATCTCCTAGCAGATTTTGACATTCCAAGCATGACACTATTCTCTCTAAATGCCATGACTCCGTAAGAGAATTCGCTCTGGTTGGTGCACCACTTTGATTTTTTTCATCTAGATTTGGGACGAATATTAAATTAGCTTTTGAACTGAAGCAAAACACCAAGGCACCAGAATCAACTGTCAATCATGTACAAAAACAATAAACAAACACTAGTTGCTTGATCGCTTTCGTTTTCAAGCTAAAGGCAACGTGGCTTTGAATGTTTTGACTGAACAACCAGGTAAGATTATCACATTCGCGCCATATCCCTTTAGAGTAGAGCAAGAGCGTAGTATGCGCCGAATGGATCTGTTGGAATATTAGGTCCATTTACTCACAATACACAATATTAGTGAACAACTATTTGAACATAAGATACAAGGAACTTACGGCGAAGGTAGCGGACACATTGGTGAAGTTGGCGATCCCTCCACCGATGATTAAAACCTTTCCTGAAAAATAAAAAGTTTTCCATTTGAAGAACACGATAATTTCACAAAGATTTCACTCACAATAACAGAGAACTTCTTACGAAATGAAGCGAGTCCAAGTATTCCATCAGTCTGTTGATCAGTCCACGTTTTAGATGACCACGTAAGAAGTAACAATCTTTCTTACCGAAATACACAATACACCTCTGTTACAAATCTTAAGATTAAAAATTGGCTTTCGAGGAAGGGGGTTAAATTCTTAAAGTATGTAAAATTCTGAGAACCGGGCACAATTTAGGTCTAAATGGATAGATGAAGTAATCTCACCATCAGGGTGTGGTTCTCCTTCAGTCATCAATTTCAAAATAGTTTTTGCATATTCAAAGGTCTGTGTTTCACTTGGAGCGCCAGAGTATTCTCCATAGTTGGCCATTTCATCACCTCCTCCCAAATCTGCGATGGTGTCACTGTAAAGCAGAGGTTAGGCTTCATATGGTTTCAAATAATTAAACTTATAAAATAGATTTCATTGTCTTAGCCGTGTTGATTTTGATTGTAAGTAAAAATAATTTCGGCAAATACTCATGGGATGACTAGCAAGTTACAGGGTTAAAATTTGTTTTGGTAAAGCTGTGACTGACCTGTAGACGACGGAGGCGCCACCTCCGGCCACCATGGTCCACACACGTCCTGCTTTATTCAACACTGTTAATTTCAACGATGCGCCACTCTTCGCGTCCAACTCTGCTATAAACGCTTCCTGAAACAAAAAAAACGTGCAAAAGTTAGAAAAAGGGGTTTATATAACAACCAAATATGAAACTTGGGGTTTTGAAAATCGAATTGATAGTAAAAAAAAACTCACTTCAGGGTAGGCTTCGCGTCCAAATGGTGGCGGGAAACCAATCTTGCCCCATTTGGCACTGCACAAAAATTCTGCCGTTTGGTCGATCTTTGCAGCGAGGTCCAAAACATAAATACTGTCCGTCTTAACAACAAGAGGATTGATCTCCAGGTAGGTGAAAAACAAATCTTTGTAGAGGTCAAAGATCGAAAAAATAAACCGGGCCACTCTGTCTTGGTCACTTTGTGCAACATTGGAAAGGAGAGTGGATTTGATGACGTCAGTGTTTGTTTCTCCATCGATAGGTATGGTCATTTTCAAAGCCTGTTGTGGGGAATGGTAAAAAGAATGCATACTATTTGTAAAGAGCTTCCCTTTGCAATCAAATAGCAAGTTGATGTATTTGCACTTTTGCCAATGGTAAAAGTGTTGACTTACCGTCGTCCTCAGCCAGTCAGGATGTAGAAAAGTTAGAACCTTACCCTCTCCGACGCAGAAAAACACACATACATAAACTCGGTAATATAAATTTATACGGAGGAAGTGAATGAATCTTGGTGAATTATCAAACGAGTCTTTGCTAAAATCTCCATTAAAGAAGTTTAAGTAAATCTGCTCACTTTTGAATCTACATCTCCAATGTCAATACCTCCTTCGTGGTGGAACAAAATCACGTCTTCGTCTCTTTGCGTGTAAATGCATAAATACATCTCTTCTTTCTATGAAAAAATAATGTCTTATTCCTACAATACTTTTTGGCTGCAATCAAATGAATCTTCTTCATTGCAACAAGATGATAAAAGGTATGTTATGACAAGTACTCTTACCTCGTCATGTTCGATGAATGGTTCAATGATGAACTTCTTCAACAAACCAGACACTTTTCCCACCTACAAAATACAACATAACAATACAACAAAACTCACGTCGTTCGGAATTCTACATAGTTTATGATGTAGTGTGTGTCAAAATTTTATAATTCATGAATTCCATATCTGACTAACGGACATATCCACTGTTTAGCAGGCTAGAAGTCAAGCTTGAAAATAGGAATAAAACTTCTTTTGATGTGGTAACTATCAGTGGGGGTCAAAGTTTCAAGAACCATATAAAACTTTTTCTCTTGACTTTCACTTGGTCAGAAATTGCAATTAATAGGCCCGTGACTAACGGACACAAAAATTAACATCTAAAATGGGACACTTTTACAAACAGCTGTAAAGCGCTGTTCCTAAAGCTACAGGTTGGGTTTTTTGCTTAAATTCACTAGAGGAAAGGTTGAATTTTATGTTTCAAAATTAATTTTGAAAAAAAATTGTCAAAGTAAGAAAATATGACAAAAATTGGGCAAAAAATGCTGTGACTAACGGACATTTAAAAACGTGACTAACGGACAAAACGGTTTTTTAATGATTCTGACGAGGCAATCCAACCATTCCTATATTTGGTGCTTTAGGGGTGAAATGTTATATCAATAGAATGACAAAAGCCTAAAAGAATAGAAGAATTCTCATTTTTCTCTGTGTGGTACCATTCCTGTCAAGTTCATAGATCCCGAAAATTTGAAAATTTTGAAATATAAAGATCTGTTGAGTTTTTATGGGTGTTTTTTGCACTGCATTGTTTCTTTGTTGAATCAGGACAAAGACAGACAACTTGGGTAAAGGTATTTTATTTATTTGCTTTGGAAAAGGATTATTCTCCCTATTATGACAACTAGTCCGTTAGTCACGAAAATGTAAAATGCACACACAAAGAAAGGATTGACTATTTTACATATATCTATGGTAAAATGGGTAAATATAGTCAAAATAGCTTTAATAAGAACAAAATACATGGTTTTTTAAGCGAGTGCCGTCTATTATATTCTCCAAACTCTGAATTTTAAATATATTTCGTGACTAACGGACAATTGCCATGTTTACTAACAGAAAACAACTTTCAGTGGAAAAATACTTTATTTTTGGTAAGTTTAGCCTCAATTTGTTTGCAATAAGGTGTTAGAAACCAACCATTTTGAAAAAGTGATCTTATGAAAATTTCATCTCAGGTAGGATGATTTTCGTGACTAACGGACACTTCTTGGTGAGCCTCTTGTGAGCTACCCACTCAACCTTTAGGGCTAAAATTTTGCACTTATTTTATGGTCATAGTACTTCTGTTTTTAAGACAAAAATAAAAGAAACATGCAGCTTCCCTTGGCTTTCATTGGAACTTTTCTTCTTATCAGTGTGACTAACGGACAGTCGGGTAGGCATGCATAACAGCCAGAAAAAAAACAAAAAGGAGTTAAGCAAAGTAGATTTTGATTATTGATATGTTTTCTATAATGGTTATCGCTACTCTATCACAGATTTGTGTACTGATACAATCATATTTGGATGAAAAAAGTTTCTGGCAAAGTTCTTGGTTTTTTCAAGCAATTTTGTATTTTTTTGTATAAAAGGCTTCACCCCAGCACAGAAGCGTGAAAAATGGACTTTAAAGAAAGATTTTCTGGACTCTCACACTTCAACATATGTATATTCAAGAGAAAATGAAAACTTATGTTATTTCTGAATTTGAAATTTTGACCTAGATGTTAATTTTCTCATGGAATTCATGAATTGGTGTCTTGCTCTGCACGAGTTCAAATTCCATGTTAAAGGGAAAATAGTACTGAAAAGTTCCATTATCTGGTACCTGTGTTTCTTTCCCTCGTTTTTCAGCCAGCCATTCTTTTACTCCTTCCCAATTTGTATTCACTTTCAATAAACCAAGCTTGCCACGTCGTTTGATCATTTGATCCGGTTTCACCACCAATTTCTGAAGTAAAAAAACATCAAATTGTTTTATAACAAATCCCTTTAATGAAACTACATGATATGAGACATCTTGAGGGATGTCTGATACAAGTTCTTGAAACATGAAACAAAAAGTCTCAAACCTTTTCCAACAGCCATGGATGTGTTTTTGCCAATTCTTCCAAATCTGTATCTTCAGCAACATGAGCAAACAATGGAGCGACGAAAGTGTCCGCTTTCAAATGATTGGCTAAAAATTTCTTGCCATCAGCCTCATAAATTCCTTTCGAAGACATTGTGGACGTTTATTTTAGTTGGAAAGATTACTGAAAAAAGAAAACAAGAATCTTCTTAATAAAACGAAAAAGAAATAGAAAATGGTCATATAAATTCAATAAAAAAAATCAGAAATCAACGCAGAAGTGTGAACATGTGTTCGTAGAAACTTTAAAAAACACTTTTAGTATCATGACAACAAGAAGGAGTTGAGACAAAATCTTGAGCAAATAAACAAACTCTTCTCTTTATTCCATTGAATGTTTTTGTAGAAAAAATGTGGTTTACTTTTAATATGCCACATTGTTTCCTTTTGCAATTTGATGAACTATTGATGAGCTGGGAAAAGACAGGAAGACCTCATATTAAAACATCTAATTGATAAATCAGTAAATTAATGTCATTAGGGAATTTCCCCTTCAACTGTCATTTCATGTTACTTATAAGTTGCATGAAAAAACTTCTATGCTTCCCTTTAAAAGACATCGACCTTTAGTTTCGCTTGCTTTAACCCTTCAGATAATCAAACGGAATCACAAGGGGACCAATGTAGAAATTTATTTAAAAGTCACTAAGATTGCTAGAACCTTTTGTGTATTGATAAAAATAATTTTAATAAAGTTTTTTTCAATTTCACTTGTGTCAAGCAACAGAATATATCATATTCATATCTCATTCTTTACAATATTAACGATAAACACAGGTGTCTTTTCCCTTGTCCTACCTTGAACTTCTGTTGTTAAAAATCAAATTTCTGCACAAAAGTTCTCTGAAAGAAATCATAGAGACATAGAGCAGAGGAGAAATTTCGATTGGATTTTAATATTCTTCAGATAATACAAAGGAAGTAATTTGCTTCCATCATTTCACTTTGTTTATTTTTAAATTCCACAAACCAGATTTTGTATAGAGATTTTCAACTGACAGAGGAGAGTCGTGGGGTTAGTTCAGATCTGTAAATTACTCTACTTAGGTAGTCAGTATTTAGTATTGAGAAGTATATATATTATGTCAATTTAGCTCTAAATGACCATCTAGAGACATCGAACCCAGAATGTGAATCTTCAATTGTGTAAAAAAGTCAATGTAATGAAAAAGTCTACTCAAAAAACATCAATTTACCAGATATGGAACAAAATTAATAACGGCAGTGTCATCATCTGACAATGGAACAAAAGAATTTCTGTCAAGAATTTTTTAAACATTTAAACAATATTGATATTTAGATGAGGCCTGGACAACCCAAGATATAAAAACCCGAGTTATGAAAACCTGGGTTATGAAAAACCTGAGTTATGACCACTTTTCACTTTTTATGAGTCAATTTATTTAGGTACAACTTAATTTTCTGAGTCATATAACATAAGATGCACCTTAAATTTAGACTTTCATAACTCGGTTTTTTTAAACACACATAAAATGACTGAATCAACTTTTCACACCATTGAGTTGGTCAAAAGTACTGAAAACACTCTTAAAACTGAAACAAGTGATACTTTTATGGACCTACCTGGTTATGCGCTTAACACATATATAATTGATATCTACGTGAGCGTGACCATTAAAAAATCATTCAAAACACAAATAGTGACGATCTATTAAAATTAGTCGTTTGTTTCTTATAAAACAAGTAATACTTTAATGGACCTACCTATTTATAAAACGAATAATTAGAATTTAATGGAAGTAATGTATAATTTTGGGCATTGCCATTTTACATCATTGTGCGAAAAATCATGAAAATCTGTCGAGTATAAGTTGAAAAAATGAAGGAAAACCGTTTTACGCCGGTTTTCGGCTGTTCCGGCGATTTTTAAGGAGTTCCGGATTCAAAGGATGATTTTTTTGGAAATCAAACGATGCTAAGTTTTGGGCATCATCATAAAGAACATTTTTCTGTAAAGAAACAATTAAATAAGTTGAAAAAATGTGACCGATAATGTGAAAACACGACGATTCCGGCACATTTCCGGTTCTACGACCGGAAAAATTTTTTTTTCGGCAAACGGTTTTCGACACCTTTTTCGGCAGTACTATGTGCATCTATGTGCAAAAAATCGCAAAAAACTAATGATAAAATCTCGAGGAAATCTCAAAAAAACCGCTTTTTTTCGGGACATTTCCGGTTCTACCGGCCGGAAAATTTTTTTTTTCGAAAATTGGGCTCTGTCACATTTTGGGCATTGCTATTTTACATCATTGTGCAAAAAATCATGAAAATCTGTCGATTATAAGTTGAAAAAATGAGGGAAAACTGTTTTACGCCGGTTTTCGGCTGTTCCGGCGATTTTTAAGGAGTTCCGGATTCAAAGGATGATTTTTTTAGAAATCAAACGATGCTAAATTTTGGGCATCATCATAAAGAACACTTTTCTGTAAAGAAACAATTAAATAAGTTGAAAAAATGTGACGGAAATGTGAAAAAACGACGATTTCCGGCACATTTCCGGTTCTACAGACCGGAAAAAATTTTTTTTCGGCAAACGGTTTTCGACACCTTTTCGGCAGTACTAATGTGCATCTATGTGCAAAAAATCGCAAAAAAACTAATGATAAAATCTCGAGAAAATCTCAAAAAACCGCTTTTTTCGGGACATTTCCGGTTCTACCGGCCGGAAAAAATTTTTTTTCGAAAATCGGGCTCCGTCACATTCGAGGGTTTATAGTAATGCACCTTTGTGCAAAAAATCAGAAAAATTGAATGAGCCAATCTCGAGAAAAGTTGGTAACTAACGAACGAACTAACTAACTAACTAACGAACAGGGGTTAATTTATAGGACCTCCACCCCACCGGGGTAGGTCCAAAAAACGTTTACAAACCAAAATTTCATGCTCTTGAAATATTCTTTCATATTCAAGACTTCGTGAGCAAAAAGAACATCTATCTCATCAAAGAATTGAGTAATTTGGCTAGGATCATTGATGTATGCTTTTTAATAGTGATTCTTATAGATAAAGATGCGTTTTTTGAGTTGAAAAATTATTTTTTTTTACAAAAATCTGCCTGAGCCATCTTTTACCTACTTTCATGCAAAAAATCAGAAAAATACAATGATCCAATATTTCACATAGTCCAAAAAACCCTTTTTTTAGCCGTTTTTTGGCTGAAATTTACCCAAAATTTTTTCCCCAAAAAATCGAGCTCCGTCACATTCAAGGGTTTATAGTTATGTGCATCTTTGTGCAAAAAAATCATAAAGAATGAAAGAGCCAATCTCGAGAAAAGCTAATACCTAAGTAATTGATAATGTGCTTATAAAAAAATATCGAATTTGGTCAGTTTTTTTATAAAAACACGCTAAACAACCAAAATTTCCTGTCTAAACACACATATTCTCCAAACGTAAGCCCTCATCTGCAAAAAAAAACATCTCATAAAAAAATTGAGTAATTTGACTTAGAACATTGATCTATGCTTATTAATAGTGATTCTTATAGATAAACATGCGTTTTTTGAGCCAACAAAATCGTTTTGCAAAAATCAGCTTGAGCCATCTTTTACCAATGATGTTAGCATACTTTCATGCAAAAAATCAGAAAAAATTAATGATCCAATTTTTCACAAAGTCCAAAGAACCCGTTTTTTTTAGCCGTTTTTTGGCCCAAATTTGCCCAAAAACATTTTCTTTCGAAAATAGGGCTCCGTCAGATTCGAGGGTTTATAGTTATGCATCTTTGTGCAAAAAATCATAAAGAATGAAAGAGCCAATCTCGAGAAAAGCTAATACCTAAGTAATTGATAATGTGCTTATAAAAAAATATCGAATTTGGTCAGTTTTTTTATATAAACACGCTAAACAACCAAAATTTCCTGTCTAAACACACATATTCTTCAAACGTAAGCCGTCATGAGCAAAAAAAACATCTATCTCATAAAAAAATTGAGTAATTTGACTACGAACATTGATGTATGCTTATTAATAGTGATTCTTATAGATAAACATGCGTTTTTTGAGCAAAAAAATTTTTTTTGCAAAAATCTGCTTGAGTCATTTTTTACCAATGATGTTAGCATACTTTCATGCAAAAAATCAGAAAAAATTAATGATCCAATTTTTCACAAAGTCCAAAAAACCCGTTTTTTAGCCCTTTTTTAGCCCAAATTTGCCCAAAATAATTTTTTTTCGAAAATCGGGATCCGTCACATTTTGGCCACTACCATTTTGCACCTTTGTACCAAAAATCAAAAGATTCATATGATTCAATCCTGAGAAAAGTTGGTAACAGACGGACGGACGGACAGACGGACGGACGGACGAACAAAGGTTAATTTATAGGACCTCCAGGTAGGTCCAAAAATAGAAGAGCGTATCTGATTGAATCTTATGCTTAAAAAATGGAAAACAAGAGTCTCGGACAATAATAGAATATAAGTCAGATATATTACAAGGAAGCAGCGCCTACTTTGGGTACCTAAGGCACTCCCCAATGGCCGCATGAAGTTCCACTCCTTAACGTAAATGCTTTTTTGTTTTTTCGAAGCATTTCCATGTAGAAAATGAGATTGGGTATGGTCAGATAGTCCCATTTGCTGAGAAATCGAAAAAATTTTAATTAAACTAAATTTTTAGTCAATTTTCAATAAGAGCTTGAATAACTTACAGTAGAAGAAAGCTTTTGACTTCAAACTTTCACAAAGTACTAAATCAATAAAAGGAAGTGATTCACGAAAAATAATATTATAAATTTCAGCCAAAGCGGTTTTTTACAGATTTTGCTGACATCAGCAAGATTTAAAATAATGTGATATTTCAAGAGAAAACACTGATTCAAAAACCCATTGACAGTTAGCACAGACCTATGATAAATGAAAAAGATTAGTGTAATTGGAGATGCTATGCTTTGTAAATTGTAAATTGCACTGACAAAAACTTTGAAAATCTGTTTAGTGACATCAAACATTAGCTGCAATGATAAGTTTCGCCTTCTATTACTTCTATTATATAGCAATAAATTTATTACTTAAAATAAAATTCGGAATTTTCTAACTTGACAAATTTTTAAAATAGAAGCAAACTGCATGATACAAATCCCCATTCAAAAAGACTTTGTGGGGGTAAATATCTACTTTTTTTCTGCAATAGCGATAGTTATTTGTTCATCATATCAGGGCAGTGGGTGTTTTGGTGGTGGGAGCCTTAACTAAATCAGCCTCGTAAATAAAAAATAAAAAGGGTGCACTGAAAGTGAAAGTCCTTTAATCGTGGTCTCTGTTTCAGTGATGTCAGCTCATTTATGTTCTTAATCGATCAGCCATTACAACCTTCCTATTATTATTCCCAGCTCTAAAGAAGGGTGTTGGAATTTAATACAAGAGGGATGCTGACTTTAGACAAATTTACGGTACCATCAATCCCCTGAGTAATATATCTAAGATCTTTTTCATGATATTATGATGTTATGTATATTGATTAATTAAAAACTCCTATTAGTGTTAGTAATTTGTTATTCAATAGACCGTCATCATTTCCTAAACAACTATTCCAACAGGTATACTTTTTTGCTCAAAATTTCATGCTCCAATCGTTTTTGTTGAATTCAACTTTTGACAATTGTCAATTTAACTCCAATATTTGGGGGTTATGAGTTTTACTTTCGTTTTAATCTGACTTAATGTCAGATTTTTGGCCATATAAAACTTTTTCCAGGCCTAATCCAATGTACCCCTCTTTAAAAAGATCCAAACAAAATCCTATCTACTTTCAAACCAATCACATGCGGTTGCATCCCAAGAAAGATGCTAAAGACACTAAGGGATTGCCCCATATCCCAATTTGTAAAAAATGAAAATTTTAACATTCAGAGAGAAGATATTGTAAAAGCAATTAAATGTATGAAAACAAAGAAAGCCCCCGTACACGATGGTTTATCCCCTGAAGCCCTGAGAGTGGGCAGTGCAGGGCAGTGAGCATATGATTTATATTCTCTGATATTCTACATAAACTTTTCAATACAGTCTTATCAGCCAATTAAGTCCCCCTATGAAGATGATGGCTGCACCTATTAATAAAAAAGTGAAAGTTGTGAATTCACAAGGTCAATTTCTTCATCTTTGTTAAGGTCAATTACATATTTTTAACTTGACTGTTAAAATGAAATAGTAAAGTTTATTTACCTTGGTTTCTCACATAAATCACTCTATGTTAACATCTTAGTAAACATAAAATGTCTGATCACAATTTGAAAGTAATAACACTCCATATGTTAGAGGCTTTTGGGCGAAGAAAAGAAAATTATTTTTTGTTCCGTGTAGGAGAGTTATTCTGGGTTTACTTGGCATTATTTTCACTCTTTTGCATGAACTTTCATGCTTTTGAACTTGTGAAGAAGTTTTCACTGATCTTTATACCCTGGACCAAGTTTCTCAATCCCCACCAAGCAAGATCTTTGATCGAAGTTTTTTGAAAAGTGGTACCCTAATAGCGGCA
The DNA here is from genome assembly GCF_902728285.1 of Clytia hemisphaerica. Taxonomy (NCBI): domain Eukaryota; kingdom Metazoa; phylum Cnidaria; class Hydrozoa; order Leptothecata; family Clytiidae; genus Clytia; species Clytia hemisphaerica. The sequence goes on along the minus strand of NW_027104280.1, from coordinate 879,335 downwards.
CTACTCAATAGCGATGTAAATGCATCGAGAGCACTAAATCTACTTTCCCTTGAAAACTTTTGATGATGTACCGCCGTTAGACGTTAATTTTTAACACTGCAATGGTTTACTTACGGGTACCAATTCAAAAAAAACTTTGATCAAAGATGGCAGATATTTCTTGGTCCAGGGATATAAAGCAGGGTTCAAATTATAGCTTCTCACTTCTCAAAATACGAAGTGAATTCTAGATTTAGCGATCAAAAAAGATTTCCTAACTAAAAATGCAAAGTTAAAAAGACAACACCTATTTTGCTATCCACACATTTAATTTGTTTATCTATTGCTTTATCAAATTGTTGCTTCGTAACTTTCTTCATTCGTTTATATATTGCTTTATCTACTTGCTACTTTGCAAATTTATTCACTCCTTTATCTATTGCTTTATCTACTCGCTACTTTGCAACTTTCTCCATTCGTTTTTATCTTGCTTTATCCACTAGCTACTTCGCAACTTTATTCAATCGCTTATCTATTGCTTTATCTACTCGTTACCACGCAACTTTTTTCATTCGTTTATCTATTGCTTTATCTACTCGCTACTTTGCGACTTTTTCATTCGTTTATATCTAGCTTTATCCACTCGCTACTTCGCAACTTTGTTCATTCATATATATTGCTTTATCTACTCTCTACTTCAATAATTCACTATACTTTGCTTTGTCTACAACCATTTATATCAAGTCTTACTTTGCTTTTCTCGAGAAATGCATTGAAGATACTTCCGCATTTTCTTTCAAACAATATCGCAAAAAACTAAAAATGCTTTGCAAACAGTGAAAAATTTTTCGCACCTTTTTTACCTCGGTTCACTCAAAAAGATAGCGAAGCTCCTAAAATTTATAATTCGAGCCCTGTAAAGGTGAGTACACCAGATTCGATATTTTTGTGATTTGGTGTTACTTGCTCTTGCTTATTCAAACACGAAGAAGTTGTACTTTAAATTTTTGTTAAAAAGAAAGCAAGCGAAAATATTCACAACACAATTCTTTTTTTGAACTGATTTGTGAAAGATCGTCTCAGTCTGTTCCTGTAAACAATCCTGCATTTTAAAATGTATGCGTAATTTTTTGTTCTTTTAACCTTCCTAGGTTTGTAGTTAATCTTCGTGATAAACAAAGAGGAATCAAAATATGTGAATAGCGGAATCTGGCAAAATGTCTTTTTCTCTATTTATAGTTAATGAAGGATTCTCAAAATTAATTCCCTCTCTGCCTGAGTGAAATATGAAAAAGCAAAAGGTGGTTCAAAATTATGTAAAACACTCTTTCTATTATGTATACATTCAAGCAAAAACTTTGACGGGGTAAAAATTGGGTTTACCATGGAAATGGGGGAAATCGGATTTTTTCACAAAAAAAAACCTGTATCCGCCTCTGAATATCACTACTCTCAACGCCAGGAAAGGTGTTTCTCCTTGATAAAATACAAGAAAAAAATCTGAAAACTTTACTAGCAATAACCAATTTGGATTTTGTGCTAACAAAGGTACCAAAGATGCAATATTCATCGTCAGACAAATAACTGAGAAGGCAAAAAAAACGCAGTGTAATTTGGGAAATGCATATTTGGACTTTGTACCCTATGCTAGGGTAGGGCGTCAACAGTCATTTTTGGGGCAAAGTCAAAAAATTCAAGATGTAGTGTTTTTTTTATGAAAATTTAAATTTAATTTTCTGACTTTGACATTTGACGCCCCACCCTACCTATGCTGCACGCAAGCACTTAAAGCAAAGTCCCGCAAAGGCGGGACAAAAATCAGTTTTTTGAAGTTTACAAAAAAACGCCACATAGCAGATCTTTCAAATTCAGTATGTGAACAGAGCAGTAAAAAATACAACTTTTCTATTTTTCCTTTTTTTTGCAAAAGTTCTAGGAATGAAAATAAAGGGATAATGATAATTGAATACTATCCATTGATGATCTGCGGCACTGTCGTAAAGCTAGAATTGCTTTGTGTACTCTTCGCTTGAGAAAATGATTGACAGATTAAGTTTTTCACCCGTGCGGGAGCTCGCAGACGTTCTGTAAGCGTTCCCGGCTCAATCCTCGGACCGCGCTAAAAATGGTAGACTGAGCTGTGATAGATCATTTCGATGGAAGTTGTTGGACTGTGTTGGAATGTTTACAAGGCTCTTGACAGAAAATCGTTTGTTTTATTGTCAATGATGACAATGCGGTTATTAATTTTGTTAGATCTGACAAATTGATGTTTGTAAGCGCACTTTATAGTTTTGATCCCCATAGAAGAATCAAGATGCTGTTAATTAGAGCTTTAGAGCTAGCCTGTATGGTAATATAAAGCGACAGAAAAAACTGGCTGTCTGCAAAAATTTGTGGGCCGTGCAGGCCATCAAACAAAGAAGAGATTTTGAGGCAAAAACATTAGGCTGTTTGTTATAGTTTTCAAAACAGCCAAAGCGATCAACAGTGCGTCACAAACACCAGCTTTTTTGGAGTTTTGTCTCGTTTACCCAAACGCTTCAATCTCGCGTAGGCTTAGAACCCCCAATAAGACATTTGCCTGAACGAAAAAAAATCATCATCATCAATTTTGTTAATTGTCAGAATCGTTTACTCACTGGAAATACGCAACTTTCCTGAACTTTCTGAAGTTTCGTTTTTTTACGGTTGTGCTACATTAATTAAAAATAATGAAAATGAAAAGTTACCATCAATCCCGCGAGTAAAAGAAAGTATTCCGACTAGTCTACGAAAAGTGCGCTCGCGTGGCGAATAGAATATCTCGCAAATTAATATATGCATAAAACTGACAAAATCCTTTCTTTTTTATGCTTAGGTGACGTCACCATCGATCCTGACTTGACAATGGAGAACCAAATTTGGCAATGCATAATTATTACGAGCGCCCGAGAAAGTTTGTGTGACGCAAAAATTGCGCGATAAACGAAGCCCTAGAAAAATGCCCACTGAAAATTGAAACTAGGAATTTATTGAATATTTCCCTAATGAAGTATCAAACTTTTTTTTCTGAAATTATTATAAATTCATAGTTTTTAAATACTATTTTTTGAAAGCCAAAGGACAATGAAAGTGAATTTAAAGCTGATTGGGTTGATATTGGGCGGACGGGCGTTTTGCACGTTCCGAGATCGGAAATTAAACGAGAGTAAAAGACAGGGGCGTCTTAGTATGTAATATCAATTCATTACTTTTTTTCTTTTTTTTTCGCGAATGAAAAATGAATTTTTGATTTTTGAATTTAAGGAAATATAATATGATATAATATATTACGGGCTGATTTTACTTTCGTTTTGAGTGGTTTCATTTTTGATTTCAAGCCAACATCTTAGCAACGGGGTGCTCGCCCATAGTTACAGGGGTTTGTGCAAAAAACTAAACGTAGAAAATTTTCCAGATCCCACATTTTGATTAATGCAATAAAAAATGAAACTTTTCTATGTTTCACTTTTTTGCACCTATTCCTGCCTATTCTTCAAAATGAAAATATTTACGATTTTAAAGTTCTTCTTTTATTCAATGATTTTTTACGGCACTTTGTTGACAATCTAACTCTCGCATCAAATGCCTACTTTCTTCAGTAAATTGAAGATGAGAAAAAACCTAGGCCACGACGGATCACGGATTGAAACAAATATATAAAGGGTGGGATATTTTACAGCCGGATATTTGACTTGACTTGAGGGCTATGCATGTTAGCCTCCTCCACTGATGCAAGTTACCCAATCTCACGGTTGCAGTTTAAAAGTTTGGACGGATGGAATGAACCTTTCTAAAATTGATTTTTCTGGTTAAAATTTCTTTGCCACAAAAGAACGTCAGCAAATTATACCCCTACCCCCTAACTTAAACATCCATTTGACGTTTCCTGTGTGGCAGGTCTGAGTTTGGAAGACTCCCCTTAGGCCTAACCCGATCAATCGAACTTGTCGAACCAATCGAACAATCGAACCAATTGAACTCCATGGAACGATTAAAGTTCGATTAAAAAAATTAATCGAACTCTAAGATTTTTAATAGATTTTGTGAGTGTTCGATTAAGTTCGATCAATGGCTATCAGTTCGATAAACCAATTTTGTTCGACAAGTTCGTGCTGCTCCGCCACCGTATATTACATTAGCTTCTTCTCAAAGCCAAATTCGGAATGTATATAAATCTGGAAATTACTTCCAATAACGGATTACACATTTTTCCTGTATATCCTTTTAGCGCCAGAGGCGGTTTGTTGGGGCGTAGTATTCCGCCACTCGACCGCGCGCGAAATCGCAACAGAGGGGCTACGGACTTTATTCCGGATAGAAAAATATCCGGGTACAATGAACGTTAAGCTGTTAAGTCCAGGAATTGTCGAAATGGCAATCGCGTGCCAAGATAAAGTTTTTTCAAGCGAGGGAAGATATGAGGATTTAATATCATCGAACTAATCAAAGTTTTTACTGACCGAACTAATCGAACTGCTATTGCTTCAAAAATTTTGAGTGTTCGATTAGGTTCGATTAATTTTTTTAATCGAACTTTAATCGTTCGATGGAGTTCGATTAGTTCGATTGTTCGATTGGTTCGACAAGTTCGATTGATCGGGTCTGGCTTAGGGGTGTTCGACAAAAAACTTTCGAATTTTTTATCGGCATTGGGCCTTGCTCTTATCGGCCAAAATTTTTGAAACCAATTTTTAAATCTTCGAAAACACATTTTTTTCCAATCATGTCTGCCATCGCGTTGGTCTTGCCTTCCTATACACTGTATGTTCCCACCCGTCTTCGTTGAGTTTTTGTCTATTTGCACCAACATTGAGTTTGTTCATACCCGCATTGATATTGTTTTATCAAAACGAAAGTTAAAAAGACGCGATGAAGTCGCAACATTTCGAAGGAAACGGTATGCAGCACGCTGGCCAATGAAAAAAGAGTTTTTTTTGTAAAAGCTATAATTCAAAACTGTATTTTTAAAGTTATATACGAATTTGTGCGCGAAGGTGAAAGCAAGTGAAATTGTATGCTTTCAGTTGAGTTTGTGGACGAAATCAGAAAGAAATTGGCTGAAAAGATTTTTGTCCCAATACTTGTTTTTTTATCGGTATGTAGTTGGACCCCCCACCCCCTTATCGGCCCAATGCCGATAAAGAATTCGAAAGTTTTTTGTCGAGGATCTCTTTTAGAGGGAGCACAGTGAGCAGAACAGAGAGCAGGAAAATTTGGTATAGAGAGTTGAGAATAAACTTTATTGGCTTCTGCCAAATAGTCATTTCCAATTCCTAAAGTATATCACACCGGAACTTCAAAAAACAAATTTGAGAATATCAAAGAAATATCAAGCATCAAACATAGATTAAGTTGAAGTTGGTTTGATATTCTACGTTTGACGTTTGATATTCGTTTGATATTCGTTTGATATTCCCAAATTTGCGTTTTGAAGTTTTTGTGACTACTTTTGGAATTGGAAACTATTGGAAGCCAATAGAGTTTATTCTCAAGGGTGTGTGTGCAAAATTTCAGCGCTCTCCCTCGCAGCGTGCTCCCTCTAAAAATTTGTAACCGTTAAACTCATTTCGGCCGAAATGACAAGTTGGGCTCCTGTGGGGGAGAGCGGTTATCTTTGGAACTGGAAACTATTGGAAGCCAATAGTTTATTCTAAAGGGTGTGTGTGCAAAATTTCAGCGCTCTCCGTCGCAGCGTGCTCCCTCTAAAAATTTGTAACCGTTAAACCTCATTTCGGCCAAAAATTCCAGTTCCAAAGATAACCGCTCTCCCCCACAGGAGCCCAACTTGTCATTTCGGCCGAAATGAGTTTAACGGTTACAAATTTTTAGAGGGAGCACTCTGCGATGGAGAGCGCTGAAATTTTGCACACACACCCTTGAGAATAAACTCTATTGGCTTCCAATAGTTTCCAATTCCAAAGATAACCGCTCTCCCCCACAGGAGCCCAACTTGTCATTTCGGCCGAAATGAGGTTTGACGGTTACAAATTTTTAGAGGGAGCACGCTGTGACGGAGAGTGCTGAAATTTTGCACACACACCCTTGAGAATAAACTCTATTGGCTTCCAATAGTTTCCAGTTCCAAAGATAACCGCTCTCCCCCACAGGAGCCCAACTTGTCATTTCGGCCGAAATGAGTTTAACGGTTACAAATTTTTAGAGGGAGCACGCTGCGATGGAGAGCGCTGAAATTTTGCACACACACCCTTGAGAATAAACTCTATTGGCTTCCAATAGTTTCCAATTCCAAAAGTAGTCACAAAAACTTCAAAACGCAAATTTGAGAATATCAAACGAATATCAAACGAATATCAAACGAATATCAAACGTCAAACGTAGAATATCAAACCAACTTCAACTTCAGTCAGGCACATCCTGGCAAATGAACGGGGTATTTTTCACTTGGGACCATTGGCAAATGAACAGGGTCCAAAACGAAAGTGACGTAATAGCGCCGAATACCCAGTTTAATTGAACCGGGTTAGAAATATTTTGCTTCATTTCAAAGAACTGCATAGATGAAATTTTTTTTCCATGGGTCAATTTTGTATGGAACGCCATAGCTGCCATAAGTGCTCTTTTTGTGCGCTCTTTTTTCATGATATTCGCTCTTTTAGTTCGCTGAACTCTTTCGGTTCGCTCTTTTGTTCGCTCTTTTCATTCGCTCATTCGCTCTTTTCATTCGCTCATTCGCTCTTTTCATTCGCTTATTCGCTCTTTTCATTCGCTCATGCGCTCTTTTCATTCGCTCATGCGCTCTTTTCATTCGCTCATTCGCTCTTTTCATTCGCTCATGCGCTCTTTTTATTCGCTCTTTTGATGCGCTCTTTTATTCGCCCTTTCCGTTCGCTGAACGCATTCAGTTCGCTCTTTTATTCGCTCTTTTAATTCGCTCTTTTCTTTCGCTCTTTACTTTCGCTCTTTTAGTTTGCTCTTTTTGTTCGCTCTTTTTGTTCGCTCTTTTTGTTCGCTCGTTTAGTTCGCTCTTTTAATTCGCTCTTTTAGTTCGCTCTTTTAGTTTGCTCTTTTTGTTCGCTCTTTTAGTTCGCATTCTTTCAGTTCGCTCTTTTGGTACGCTCTTTACATGCGCTTTTTGTTCGGCAAATTATCAGTTAGGGATTTTATTCATTCTGCAAATTATCAGCTCCACAAAGTAAAGTTCTGCAGTTCATTTTTTGGCGCGAAAACTGCTGTACTGATGGTTGGTTCTTTTCGCGCACCCTCGTTCCAGGTATCATATCTACACTTTCCCCGGGGGGGAGGGGCACTCAAGGTAAATGACCTACCGGACGTGCGGCGCTTAAGGGTAGGTTTTTCGAGGTTCTGACAAAGCCTAGGTACGCCCAGGTGCACTGTAAGGCAAGGGTAGGTAATTTGAGAAAAATGCAGATGCAGGATATTAGTTGAATCTAAGACATCTTGATCCTCTAAGTAAGTGAAAATGTTAGAAAAATAAGAGAGAACACCAGTATACACATCGCGCCACAATCTTTCAACTCTCTGATTATGAGTACTCTTTCCAGTAATCATACTTTTCCTACCAACCCCTCTTCTCTCGATCAGCCACCAAAACATTTTCTTTCCCTTTGTCTGCACGCACTCTGCTGGGCAAACCATACTCTTCAACAGAAGCTTGAAAGCAACTCAAAATAGTTAAAGCCTTGTTGTTATTGGTGCAATACAAACCTACAGGTAAACGACTAAAACCGTCAACTATACCAGTTATGATAAAATTCCACCTTACAAGTTTATCTGTAAGCCCTAGTGACTTGAAATCTTCCTTTGATAACATCGAAATTATATCAGATGTGATGTTTTCATCTTTGAAATTCTGAACGTAATTAATTATGTAAGCCTAATACTTGCAGAATGGTATGTAACTTTTGGTCAGCCATCTTTTAAAAAAAGACTTCAGAAATTTTTTTCTGAAACTAGCCGTTTCCATCACAGATATCTAAGCCCGAAGGGCTAAATAGGCAACTTTAAGCTTTCTCCAGCAAAAAAAAGTGAAGCTAAAATTTGACTTTTTAAACTTCGTGCCGATGGATAGGATCTAGCATTTTAATTGTTTTCGGAGCGCGAGATCAAAAAACGTAGCCGGCAAACGCTATTTCACATCTCTCAAACCGGTGAAATTGCATATTTTAATTTTAATTTTTAGTCACGTGACTCTGGTAGGAAATCCTTCCAAAGATGAGCTTCACTTTTCGATAAAAGCTGCAAATCTAGCCCTTCGGGCTTTACAGATATCTGTGGTTTCCATGCCGTAATAAGCTACTTTACAGAACACTAAATTTACGGAACTGATAATTTGCAGAATGGATAAAATCCCGAACTGATGATTTGCCGAACAGAGAGCGCATGCAAAGAGCGAACGAAAAGAGCGAATTGAAAGAGCGCAATAAAAGAGCGCAATAAAAGAGCGCATCAAAAGAGCGAATGAGCGAATGAAAAGAGCAAACCGAATGCGTTTAGCAAACAAAAAGAGCGAATAAAAGAGCGCACGAGCGAATTGAAAGAGCGAATAAAAGAGCAAACTGAACGCGTTCAGCGCATCAAAAGAGCGAATGAAAAGAGCGAATAAAAGAGCGCATCAAAAGAGCGAATGAAAAGAGCGAATGAGCGAATGAAAAGAGCGAACAAAAGAGCGAACCGAAAGAGTTCAGCGAACTAAAAGAGCGAATATCATGAAAAAAGAGCGCACAAAAAGAGCACTTATGGCAGCTATGGCGTTCCATAATTTTGTCTTCGAAGATTGAAGAAACTTTTAATGAAAAAATAAAGTTCCCAGTTTTCTTCCTTTTTTCCCTTTTTCAGTTTGAAGTTCATTTTTATTCATTTTCACGATTTTAGCCTGAGACGTCCTATCTCATTTACACTGGGTGACGAATACCCCATGCAAATGCTCACCCCTTTCATTTGCCAGGATGTGCCTGACTGAACTTCATCAAACATAGAATATCAAACCAATACACCTTTCCCTTAATTCGTAAAACTAATGCGCACACATTATTTTGATGGAGAAAGGTGTATTTAAACCAACACAAACTTCAACTTTAATGAAACAAACAAAGATATGGACGTACCGTGAGATTGGGTAACTTGCATCAGTGGAGGCTAACATGCATAGCCCTCAAATGAATGACCTGGCTGGTCATTACATTAAAATACAACTACGCAGCTCCGCTCGCAGCTCTACTCTACCATTTTTGTTTTGATTTAACTTTGTATTTTAATGACCAGCCAGGTCATTTATTTGAGGTCTATGCATGTTAGCCTCCACTGATGCAAGTTACCTGATCTCACGGTATGTCGCCATATCGTGCATCGAATGGACACAACTAGCCAGTTAGTCACACTAGCGTCCCGCCAAAATGCGTATCAAAGATTAATGCTGCGAAAGCGCTAAATCGTTTACTTGATTCTCAAGCAAAAAAATGCGCCGCAAAACTTCTAAAGGGATTCATGAAACAATAACCCGGCGCTTTTTAATGAAATTAACATTTTCAAAAACTTTGAGAAATTGCCTAAAATTTGAGCCACAGATGAAAATATTTGAGCCAAGCCAACCTTGAAAACTAATTTGAAGATCAACTTCCCAAGAAAAAGATCTATGGGGGAGGCGGAACCCACCTAGATCCGCGCACCGCCGGATAGGCCATCTCCCGGAAATTTTGCAGGACCTCAAACAAGGACCCATCTTCATGTGCGGAATTGTTTTTACTTTAGTGTATAAACAAGGCCTTAAAAATCGAAGCGCTGTCTCGGGAATTGAATGACAAATTTTGGTTGGTTGATTTTGGCTGCTGCACGTTTTATTTTGTTTCCAACTTTCAAGTTTTAATTAATATTGTCTTGCAAACTTGATTCAGGTAACTCTCATCCTTGTTGTTGAAATGTATCCTGTAGATGACTGATGTTGTTTTTTCTGAAAGCTTAATTTCCTAGTGTGACTAACTGCTAGCACGTCAAAAAGGTCATTAACAACGACGATTTCACAAAAAAGGAGAAGAGGTTTTATCAAAGTAAATTAAAAAGTATTACAAATTTCTATGTAAAATAACAAACCAGAAAACAAAATTTGTTTTCTGGTTTGTCATTTAATGACAAACTGCAAACGTGTGTGATGTCGTGGCTTCTTCGTAAAGACGAAAGACAGATCTGGAATTATTTCGTACTTTCCAGTCTCTTGTTCGTAGTTATTCCGACTTTCTGGTTCTATGTGAGATATTTTCTATGTTTTCTAACTTACTGAATGACTTACCGACAGATCGCCACCGGTGGGATTCGAACCCACTAAATGCAAAGATCCGATGATTTGAAACCCAATGCCTTATCCACTGCGCCACGGATTCATGCCGAGAGAATGTTTCTGACGGCTATTTATATTGTACAAACTGCAGACCAGACTATATTTAGAGAAAATCACAAAAGAGTGCTTGTTTCGAGCTCCAACCCTAACCCTAACTGATAATAACCAAACTCCTAGCCAATCTGATACGTAACCACACCCAAACCACACCCATACCCAACCCTACCAGGTCGCCTGCAGGTCCTGACACTATTCCCGCATGCCGGATCCGAAAAATAGATACATGTCTTTCGCCTTTACGAAGAAGCCTTCACCGTGATGCAAGACTAGACTGGGAAATTTGAATTGTTTTGATCAAATGGTGCCACACTGAACTCATGTTACGTGCTCACGAAACACTTCACGTGGTAGCGCCCGTACCACCACAGCTTATCTGATTTTCCCGATGGCGTATTGGCGGCCGCCCACGCTGAATCTCTGAACAAGACGACTTAAAGTCGAAAATTTCGCATAATACTTGAACATCAACGATGAAGACGCGTGAAACGTGACTCCTGCAGCATTATGCATTTTGAATGAAGAGTTACACAAAATATAGAGAATGTATTGTACACACAGGTCATAGATACCCTGTTTTTTTATGAAAAATCTCAATCCATTAAAAAGAAGATTCCTTAAAAAATGCGACTAAAGAATTCTATTCTATAAAGCGTAAACAAAATCTTTCAATTCAGAATAATTCAGAGAACTGCAATATACTTAAGAAAAATAATTGCTCCGGCCTAGGAGCCTTTAATTCTCTCTTCCGACAAGGGTTAAGACATTTTTTGTCTGTTTATCTAATCCGATGAACTATACCGATTTAACAAAAACGGATCACTGATTCCGATAATACTGTGATTTGATTGGCCGAAAAGTATTTAGAAAAAGATGGCTAGCTGACTGTGTAGCAAATACTGGCAAATCTCAGTGAAAATTGATCATTTTCATCCTTATTCATGATGTTTTGGACATGATTCATGAGAAGTTTGATGGGGAGTTGTACGTTGTACTGTATACTGAATTCAAATACGTGTGTTTCTCATGATTTTATGCTGTAAAAATGATATATTTTGGACTTTTGGTCATTTTTCATGATGATATAATCCAGGGGATGTCAATCGAAAAATTCGATTACCGAATCAATCGAACTTAATCGAAGCCAATCGAATGATTGATTTTCGATTAGCCGAATTGATCGAACGCCAATCGAATTTCACATCTTTTTTTTGATTGGATTCGATTACCGTTTGATTGGTGTTCGATTGACGTTCGATTAGTTTCGATTAGCTTCGATTGCATATACTTTTCGATTGATTCGATTAGTTCGATTAATGTTCGATCAATTCGATTTATGTTCGATGGCATTCGATTAATTCGATTTATGTTCGATTGGCATTTGATTGATTCCATTTATGTTCGATTAGCACTCGATCAAATTTTGTTCCGTTTTTTTTGTAATTTCGATCTTCGTGGTTCCGTATTTCCTCTATACCGCTGCCCTGTTTTAATCGCCTCCCTTAATATAAGAGCTGCACCGTAATCTCAAGTTTCGAAATAAGCACCTCCCCCAATAAGCCCCGCCATCCAATAACAGCCGGATTGATCGAGTGCGGCTCGCGTATTACGTGGGAACCAACCCCACAGAACTATCTCAGTAGTAATAATTAAAGACACTCCAGAAATATAAATAAAATCTTAAGTTCGAAATTAGCGCTGAAATAGGATACGAACGGTATTTCGGAATTGCGGAATTCGACCTTGTTTTCTTTGGAATTTGAAAAATTCCCTACCCTAAGAGAGAGTTTTTTCAATTTTTTCTTTCTTTCTGAATCAAAAAAATTTCCTAGAAATCTTGAATTTTCCGACCCTTAGAGAGACTGATATGAATATTTGTGATTTTTGCTACCCTCTTGTTAGAGAGACTTTGAAAGGTGAAAACGCCGACCCTTACCGTCCGCACATACCTATCACCCATTTTTTGCCTTAGTACCCCCCATGAATTAAGCCTCGAATTAAGCAAACATTCTTCCGCTAACTTCTTTTGGTGGGAAGGGAATTTCAAGGTGGTGTTACCGTAAGTCCAGATGACTTCGGCCACTTTTGACCATTTTCATTTTCGTCAAAAAGTAGCAAAAAATAACTTCGGCTAGCCTCAAAATCAAAAATATGAAAATATATCTGTCTGTTGTTAGTAATTACGGCTCGTTAAATGTTCACGTATATTTTTACGATTACTAGGCAGTAAACCGGTTTGGTGGGATCGTGTTAAGTAACAACCTGCTTATCAATTAATTGTTTTTGCGATTTCATTTTTAGGCCTTGTTCTCTTTGGAATCAGGATGGATCAAGAAACGAAGTTTATAAGAACAAACTAACTCTGCAAGCATTTGCTTTGCGTTTGTTGTTTTACCGAAGCTGTAGCGATTACATGTCAAAAGGAAAAGCGAGCAACAGTAGAACATAATAATCTGCCCTACACACTTGTATCACAGAACCCGGTGGGACCTAACACGGGAAATTGCAGTTGTAAATTTCTGTTGCAAAATATCTTATTGGGGAACAAGATTTGGGGTTTAATTAAGTCGGGGAAAAATTGTGACGGGATAAACCTTTGTTAACTTTTCAAAATTGTCATCATTTTCCCCCGAATTGTCCAAGTTCAGCTCCTTTTTGAAGTTCTATTGAAAAACTCAACCCTTAAAAATGACTGAATTACTCAATGGATCTTTCTCTTTCCCCCAATTGGAATTTCTATCTTCTCTCCATTGGGTAAATTCACCAATAACTGCAACATGACCTCTCCGATTTCACTAAACTGGGAATCAAACGCAAGTGTAAAATTTGATGATACTCTGTTTGGTTATTGTAAAGCCCCAGCGTGTGGATATAAACGGATGATATACACTTTCCCGGACATTTACTGACACACATAGACGTACATTTTTTATATTTCATATATAACACCCCTTTCTCAGTGACCCAGTGAAGTTTTGAAACCCACCGGGTCTGACTATAGGGTCTCCAAAACTCACTAAGTGATAACTTTTAACTTCGTCGGGTAGGGAAAAAGTAATCTCAAGTAATATTCCAAGAATTCTTAAAAAAATTAACGATTGTTGGGGGGTAAGACCATAAATAAGATCTTTGATTTGGGTTCTATGTAATTTCTTTCACCGGGTTATCCATCAAGTGGGGCTGACCGGGTCACTGATATAGGGGAATAGTAAAAATATTTGCATAAATAATCTCCGTGGATACAGTCGGGTGCATAATTCTTAGCGCTTCGATGGCGAATAAATGATTTTCCTGTCGTGTTTTAGTCAAGTTGACAATTAAGGGTCTTGTCTACCTGAGAACGATCTCGATTATCGGTTCATCCAGTGGTTCCTATAAAAGACAACGAATGAATAAAATAGGTATATTCAGGGCTTCATTACCTTCGCTCTTTAGATAGAAAGCACAATCAAACCCATCGAATGTTTATTAGACATGTAAAGAAATTTACAGTTAACGTTATCACAAAACTTAATAAGCGGGTGGGGGGTTAAAAAAATGTCTTGGGTGGAAACTTTCGAAAAATTAATTAGCGCCCCGCCCCCTCCCCCAGCTATTAGGTACCCGAGAGTACTTACTTGTACACTATTCCGCACTTTCACGGTATCCCTCCTTTTTATGTCATTATATACCGCCACACGTCATTGATACTACCTAGAACGCAAATTTTAATGTCAAAATCCTGGAAATTAGAAGATGTAACTTTACTTTATCTATGTTGGGATAAATTTTTGTCATTCAGTAGTCAACGACCTAAAATAGGGGTGCATGATAAAATTATTTTACTAGAAGAAAAATACATATTAAAATGGTATAAAGGATGACGATAAAATCAGGTGAAAACATTCGAGAACGAAATACCTTTTCCCAAATCTCTGCTTTTCCTAATTGTATGCCGTCCAATATGACGATGCGTGGACTTCTCAGTCCGGGATACTTTATAGCTGTACCATTATTCGACGTGTCGATTTGGAATATCTTGAAAGAAAAGCAATATATTCAAATAATTTTAATCTTCAACCGGCTAAACCACATTTAATACCGATCAAATATGAAACAGTTGACACACAACAGCTTACAAAACCTTTTCTGACATTTTTAAATGTCCGTCATGTGACGCTAGAATATCTTTACAATCCCTAAACCGGCGAAATTCTGGATTCATTGACTTAAATCAAAATACCTTACGTGTCCGCCGCCTTAGGTGGATTAAACTCCGTGGAGTAATTAAAAACGGTAAATTCGTGATTTTCATGAATTTTCGCCCTTTTCGCGAAACTTAGTTCTTGCTAAATTGAAAATCCGTTTAACTAAAGAAATTGGTGCGTATTTCCTTCGTTGTGAGACAGGGATGTAATGGGTATTCCCTTCGTTGCGAGAAAGGGTTGTAATGTGTATTCCCTTCGTTGCGAGAAAGGGGTGTAATGTGTATTCCCTTCGTTGTGAGAAAGGGTGTAATGTGTATTCCCTTCGTTGCGAGAAAGGGGTGTAATGTGTATTCCCTTCGTTGCGAGAAAGGGGTGTAATGTGTATTCCCTTCGTTGTGAGAAGGGGGTGTAATGTGTATCCCTTCGTTGTGAGACAGGGAAATAGGAAATCTCACATACACACTCGCACGAGACAGGGATGTAATATGGTATTTCCTTCGTTGGAACCCGAGAGGCGGGGAGAGCTAAAATGCCATTTGCATGAGACAGGGATATACGTATCTGATAAAATTATATTTCTTCGGGAAATTCTCGTAACTTTCCGTCCCCTTTTTACGTTGCCTTAATATACATCTTGAATTAATGCTTGTGAAAGAACATGAAAGAGCAAGCTTTTAAACTTTTATCCCGCTTACTTTTATCGATCGTGATATAAAGAGGCCCTCAAAAATATCCTTGAACTCATTTGCATGTCAATGAACTTCATAAAGTAACTCTCGCAGGAAATCTGCAAAATGTGACGTCATTCTAATTAGATCGTGCAACAGTTTAACAACAACTTAATCAATTGACATGAATATTTCAAGTTGTCAACATAGGGTTATTATCCAAAATAAGCAAAAAAATAGGGTCAATGTTAAGGGGTTATAGCTCGTCAAAGATTCATCATTTTTCAAAAAGATTTTGTACACTTTACAATTGGTCTATCATATGCATCGCTGCTGTGTAAAATTTTTACAGATATCTTTCCGCAATCTTTTATGATCACGGTTTCAAAAAAGACGGTCAAAGATGTCCGCTTTTTGCCCCATTTTCGCTAGGAATAAATATTCTTGTTTTTTCTATTGTACCATCCGAAAGACCTTAATTGTGGCCAAACGTGTAGAAAAAATGAATGTGATTCATTCATTCTATAAAATGTTACAGCCCTTCAAAGTCGGCCGAAGTTAACAGAGGGTGGTCGAAGTCATCTGGGTTTACGGTACAAGAAATCTTCCAAATTTAGCCCCGCAAAATTTAAACTTTTTAAAGTAAAATCGAAGTTGATCGAACGTTAATCGAAGTTGATCGAACGTTAATCGAAGTTGATCGAACGTTAATTGAAGCTCGTCGAACTCAATCGAAACCAATCGAATTTCACATGTTTTTCGGTTTCGATTAGAATTCGATTGGCGTTCGATCAATTCGGCTAATCGAAAATCAATCATTCGATTGGATTCGAGTAAATTCGATTAATTCGATTGGTTCGATTGGCAATCGAACATTCGATTGACATCCCCTGGTATAATTGGTAGTTCTCCCTTTTGGATTTTCAAACTTGACAATGAAACTTTCAAACACACAGCCATTGATACACAGTATTTTTTGTGGTGTTATGTATGGCTGAAAATGATCCTGTTTTGGACTTTGTTATTGTCGTATTCATCATCGGCTGGCGACCGTTACTTTTGATTTTTCAAACCCGACACAGATTTTTTACAAACATATCACTATGAGAATTCAATAAAGGATACTGAAACGCAGTTCCTGTGTAAATTTTAACAAGATTGGAGAAATTTTCACAGTCAGACTGACAGTGTTATGGCTGAAAATTATAATTTTTGGACTTTGTTGTAATTTCATCGCGGCTGGCGACCGTTCCTTTTGATTTTTCAAACCCGACACAGATTTTTTACAAACATATCACTATGAGAATTCAGTAAAGGATACTAAAACACAATTCCTGTGTACATTGGAACAAGATCGGAGAAATTTTCACAGTATTATGGTTGAAAATGATCGTTTTGGACTTTGTCGTAATTTCGTCGCGGCTGGCGACCATTCCTTTTGATTTTTCAAACCTGACACAGATTTTTTACAAACATATCACTATGAGAATTCAGTAAAGGATACTAAAACACAATTCCTGTGTAAATTTGAACAAGATTGGAGAAATTTTCACAGTATTATGGCTGAAAATGATCGTTTTTGGACTTTGTCGTAATTTCGTCGCGGCTGGCGACCGTTCCTTTTGATTTTTAAAACCCGACACAGATTCTTTACAAACATATCACTATGAGAATTCAGTAAAGGATACTAAAACACAATTCCTGTGTAAATTTGAACAAGATCGGAGAAATTTTCACAGTGTTATAACTGAAAATGATATTTTTTGGACTTTGTCGTAATTTCATTGGCTGGGGCGACCGTTCCTTTTGAACATTTTTCAAACCCGAAACAGGCTTTTTCCAAATATTTATTACATACACACTATTGTACCATCTTATTTGGTTTATCCTACTCTTCTCCAAGTATTATCCCAGCAGAAAAAATAATGCTTAGCTAAAAACCCGTGGCTTAATGGGATAAACTTTCGCGGGGATTAAATTTCGCTGATTTCACGGATTTGGGTGCCATCCGTGAAATTTAGTCTAAATGGAAATTTGGAAAGGCCTCATCCGCGAAATATTTCTAAACAAAACTCAAAATTTGTCAAACAAATGTATATTTCAACAACCAAAATGCACGATTTGACAGTTAAGTCACAAAATCGTGAAAATATTGCCGCCCGCGAAATTGAGTCCCCGCAAAATTTTTAAATTTCGCAGGTAGGCCCAATCGCAAAAGTTTATCCCATTAACGAAATTTTATCCGGACAATCAAATCAACGGCGCATCATGGCTTCGCTATTGGCAAATTTAGAAAAAAATAGATTTATAAGAACTTGGAAATATTGACTTCTAAATGCTCCAATTTTGAACTTTTTAGTTGAGGAGGGGTGGGCAGGGGATGGGCTTGGTTATTTAAGCAAGAAAGTGCATGTGTAATCACTTAAAAGAGCTAAACTTCCAGCTGGTTTATTTATTCGTTAAGATTATTTCTCATACTCGTTCTGCAATAGATTTATTGCTTTGCTTTCTGATCTGTTCTGATTAGTAGTTTGTGGGCAACGTTCGAACACAACTAACTCAACAAGCTCATCTTTCACATCTTTTAATCTCTAAAGCCGGAGCTTCCAGCGCAGCTGGTTTATTTAAATTTTTTTTGAAAATGAAGAAGAAAAAATGAACTTTTCATTCTTTGATGCCAGAAACCTCATTTTGTGTTTTGAAGGAACTTGTGATAAAGACTTCTTTCACTTGCGCAAAGTTTATATAAACTTATCTAAAATTGAGAAAAATGGCTACTTTAATCGGATTAATTTTCGCGAGATTAAATTTCGCGATTTCGCGAATTTTTGCCATTTTCGCGAAATTAAAACTCGCGAACACGCGTGAGATTCCTGATTCGCGAAATTAAATCCACCACAAAACTTTTAAAATTGTATTTTTGGCGGAGAAACTAGTTCCAAGTCTCCATTTATGGCAAAAAAATGGCTATTTTCAGCTGTTTTCTGGCTTATTCGCGAAATTAAATCCACGCGAAATATTTCAAAACTCTGACTCGCGAAATTAAATCCAGAAAATTTCGCGATTTTTTTAGCTCGCGAAATTTAATCTCGCGAAATTTAATCCGGTTAAAGTAGTCAGAAAAATCTGTTGTATACTATCTTCGCTTTCTGATATGAATGATGGTCCACCACCATCAAAATCATTGGACTTTTCCAGAAAAAAATTGAATATCGGGGGGGTGAAGGATACAACATTTTTTGGAAATTTTACCCCCCCCCCCCTTGGACATTGTGACTTTTGATCCCCCGGACAGCAGGTCTAACCCCCCGCCCCGGACAAGCATCAGTTGACCCCATCGAGAGCAAGTTTACCCCCCCCCCAGGACAAGGCAAATTCTGTAGATTGTGGGAGATTCTTCACTACCCCCCCCCCCCCCTCCGGACACTATATCCTCCACCCCCATGTACGGATATTTTCTGGAAGAGCACATTAAACGCAAAAAGCAGTTGAGTAGTTGAGCTCCAGCTTCTGGACTAGAAAATTGCAGGGTAAAAACTAGCCAACTAGCCAAGCCAAAAGAAATGATACTCCTTGAGATTAAACTTTGACTCCTTTATAACTGCTTTAAACTGCATCTCATTAAACAAACCCTCCCCAATCTCTTGCCGTTTATCCCGTGAAAAATATAGGGGAAAAATTTCAGAAAAGTAGCAAGAATCTTAGTGCGGAAATGGGAATCTTATACAAACAATGGTACCATGATTCAAAATGAAATTCCTAATTAGCAAAAGGTGTATCAAGATCGGTGAAGTTTGATTGAAGCTCGATTAGTTTGATTTATTACCTTGTTGTCCATTCTTTTTACATTCCAACGGCTTATTAGCAGACGCCCACGCTAAAGCTTAAAGAGCCAATATCTATCATCCCATCGGGGAGGAAAAGCTGGAACTTTTACTAACCAAACTCCTCGAACACCAATCAAACCTCATCGGATAGAAAACTGTCATCATTAACGAGGGACCGCTGACGACCGCTGTACATTGTGCTGTGGTGTACGGTGGGGCTGGATCTAAATGTCCTTTGTACGGCGGTGGAAATAGGTTAATTTTAAATCTGCTGTACACCCACTGTACCCACCGTACAATAATGTTTCTATTTCTATTTCTATTTCTTTATTAGCATGAACTTTTTACAAGTTATTTTCGCTAATGGAACAAAAAATAAATAAATGAAAAAATATTAAGTAATTTACAGATTATAAAACAACTATAGTGTACAATTCAATAAAAAAAAAAAAATAAAAAAATAACAATATTAAATTGAATAAAAAGTAGTGAATGAATAATAAATAAAATAAATAAAATATGCTTTATTCAATAATTAAAAAGTCTAAAATCAAAAGACTAAGATCAAAAAGAGCTAGATTTAGGCAGATTCGAGAAGTCTAGTAGTATATTGAAGCTGAATGTGATTTCTCGGGATTTAACTAAAGATATGAATTGTTATAGGCATACTATAAATAAGTATAGATTATATGAAAAAATATGAAAAAGGTATAAAATAAAATATATATTTATAAAAAATATACAACTTGGTATTAGTAAAAACTTCGTTTTAAAAATCAGAGGATTAAGATTTATGACTAAAGAATAAGGATTAGAATAGAGACGCACAGAACGATGCATGGCGAGAAAAACTAAAAGTATTTCAAACAAGAAAGAAAAAGACCTAAATTTGGCTATAAACTAACTCTTAAAATTCGTTAAAATTTAGGGATAATAATTTCTCTTCAAATTTATCACATTCTACAATATTTACAATATCATCAGGTAGACGGTTCCATAAGCAAATTGAACTTGGAAAGAATGATGAGCTATATACTTGTATTCTGCCGTGCGGTTGGATGAATCGTAAGGTAGAGCAGCGTTGACGTTTTGGGATATTTTCTGGATCTATTTCTTTCGTCCTGTGATAAATGGAATGCAACATCTTTAGTTTGGCAATTGACCTACGATCCTCAAGTGACTTTAATTTAGATTTGATTCTTAGTAATGTGGGGCTGACATCATAATCCCAGGAGTTATAAATCCATCGCAGCGATTTTCGTTGAACCATTTCGATTTTATCTCGTAGAGCATTATTATTGGAAGGGTCCCAAACTGTGCTTGCATATTCTAAGATTGGGCGAATAAAGATTTTGTAACACTTTAAGCGAGTTTCGGAGTTGCTTTTAACAAGGTTTCTTTGCAGGAAGAATCGAACAGCGTTGGCTTTTGCACATACATTATTAATGTGAGAGTTCCAAGTAAGACGTTTAGTTAGAGTGACTCCTAGGTATTTAGCCTTCTCTACCAGTTCAAGGTTGATATTGTGTATGTTGTAGGATTCTACAATAACAGTGAGTCTTTTGTTAGTGACGGTTAGGATCTTACATTTGTCTGGGTGGAATTCCATCTGCCAATCGTTTTCCCATTTTGTTAGATTGGATAGGTCTTTTTGTAGCTCCTCTGCATCAGCACTGGTTGATATTGGGCGATACAGATAAGAATCATCTGCAAAAAGTGCAAGTTTAGAGCTTGTTACATGGGGCATATCGTTGATGTATACTAAGAAAAGCAGTGGGCCCAGAACAGTACCTTGTGGAACACCTGATGTCACAGCTTTACAGCTAGATGTAGCTCCTCTGACGACGACGGTTTGGATGCGATTAGAAAGGAAGTCTGATATCCAGTCATGAATGTTTCCACAGACACCGTAGTGTCTTAGCTTTATCATGAGTTTTCTATGAACCACCTTATCAAAAGCCTTACTAAAGTCAAGCAATACACTATCAACTTGTTCTTTATCATTCATACTTTTAGCAAGTTTATGTACAGTTTGCAGAAGTTGTGTCTCACAGGATCTGCGCTTTCTAAAGCCATGCTGTGATTCAATGAGAACTTTCTCACTTTCCAAGTGGTTTATTACATGGCTGTGAACTATGTGCTCCAAAACCTTACAAGTAGTTGAAGTGAGGCTGATTGGACGGTAGTTTTCTGCCTTAGCTCTGTTTTTGTTACCCCCTTTGTAGAGAGGAGAAATGGTTGCTTTCCTCCATTCATCAGGGATTTTGCCTTGTTTCATCGAGGCTGAAAAGATTAAGATGAGAGCGTCGGCTACTTCATTGGCACATTCTTTTAAGATTCTTGCCGAAACACCGTCAGGACCACTGGCTTTGGATGGGTTGAGATCGTTGAGAAGTTTGAGAAGACCATTTTTGGTGATGTGGATCTGCATGATTGCAGCGCTTTTTGGTCCATTAACTTCTGGGGTAGTTCCGTCATCAACTGAAAAAACACTAGCAAACTGTTTATTAAGAATGTACGGCAGTATCTAGGCAGGGTCGTTTCGATAATACAAAAATGATTGCTGAATTTCAATTGACATGATCTCTAAGAAATACTTGCTAAAACTGACTGTTTGTCACAACTGGTTTCACTATTAACACATAACTATCTGTTGAAAAAAGGAAAAAAAGATCATACCTGTGCTGTTTGTAGTTTTGGTGAAGAAGGGAAGAAAGGAGAGGGTACCGTGAGATTGGGTAACTTGCATCAGTGGAGGCTAACATGCATAGCCCTCAAATGAAAGACCTGGCTGGTCATTAAAATACAAAGTTAAATCAAAACAAAAATGGTAGAGTAGAGCTGTGAGCGGAGCTGCGTAGTTGTATTTTAATGACCAGCCAGGTCTTTCATTTGAGGGCTATGCATGTTAGCCTCCACTGATGCAAGTTACCCAATCTCACGGTATAATGATGTTGTTGTTGTGGAAAATTAACTCTTTTTGTACTACTTACTGAGCATGATCAATTTATTGGTGCATTCACTAACTACACAAACATAAAATACTTAGTAGTAAACACTCTACAAAAGACCAGAAAACATGATAAAAATTTATACAGCAGCAGCAAGTTTCCAAGTTTCAAAAGTATGTGCAACTGTGCAATCAAGCAGCCATTAAAAAGGGAAAGTATTCACGATGAATGTTTACAAAGGCTTGGTTACACTTCTTGCACTAGCGTATTTTATTTATTTAGAAAAGCCCTGTTTTTTTATCACTTTTTTATCTTTGTGAGTGAGTCCACCTTTAGAATATTGGCTGTATTCTAAAGGTGGACTCACTCACAAAGATAAAAAAGTGATAAAAAAACAGGGCTTTTCTAAATAAATAAAATACGCTAGTGCAAGAAGTGTAACCAAGCCTTTGTAAACGCCCGCAGCCAAACGTTCACGCCATAATTTGCGCCCCAAAAAATTTCTCGATACATACATACATAGAAAGACTATCGTAATACTTTCGCTATGCGAAATTAATAAAGAAGAAAGGAGTGCGGGCCCATCATATCCGGGCCCAATTTCCCTTGAGCCTGATATTTTAAGTATTTTGGTTGTTCCCATCCCGAGGTTTAGGCCTCCAACTGAAAGATCCTTGACACTAAAACCGAAAGATGTCGAACATTTTTATCGACCTTCAGTTCAATAATACACCGGGAGTATCCACAGTAGCTCGAATAAATATCAACATTACTCGGCGAAAGTTTACCAGTTACGATGTGGGAGGCGCAGAGACATTTTGAGCGCCATATATTAAAGTATAAAAAAGCTGATCATGCGCAGAGAACGAGGTTGGTACCAGAGCCTTTAGCATGTCGGTCAAGAGTAGCCTAGAAATCTAAGCTAGTTTGATGCAGTCAATAAGGATAAATCTGATTGTAAGTTGTGATTGAATAGTATTCCAAGGCAAACTTAAAATATCCACCGTAAATTATAAAAAACCTTTGAAAGCACCGAAAACACTATATTGCCTAAAGCTATGTCGGAAGATAATTTCTACATCGAATACCAGACTACAGACCTACAGCAGCGTGAATGTGTGCCTGACATCAATCTCCAAGCAGATTCTGACTGATTACTTCCGTGTTGGTACGTATGCATTCTCTAGAGATTGGCCCAGGTTGGTGCCATCACTTTGATCTTTCTCGTACAAATTTGGGATGAACATTACAGTAAATGAACCTTTAAAAGAGCAATAATTAGCTAGAGCTAAATTAACACACATCAAGAATATTTGACCACCAATAACAGACAAAAATGAACAAAAGGGGGAAATCAAAAGAATTTGAGTGTAAAGCCAAAAGAATTAATTGAAGAGTGAAAAGTAAATGTTGTATGACAAATTGGAAATCTGCAATGAACGAGAAACAATTCAACAGATTGACAGATTGATAACATACATGAGCAAGTAGGGAAAACACCACACGACATCTTCCAGAAAATTAATCACATGAAGAAAGCATGAAGAGAACGTGATCAATCTAAAGTCGATCATTCTAAGTATACCGCTATTATTAGTATGAAAAGTTTGGTATCTGTTCATCAATTTATCTTCGTGGGTAGGACCCATCCCTGCTCATCTATTTGAGACCGTCACTCAGTCAATCACCCACGATACATAATGACTTCAAGTTGCTTACTACCCCTGCCCTAAGAAACACAGAGAGTTCAGCTGCTTCTGTATTAAAATCAATTTTCTAGCGCAAAAGTTATTGTTCTCTTCTTCATCTTTCTTCTTCATTTTCTAAAATTTCTCGAATTGATTTTATTACAAATTATAGTTCTCTAGATTATCCTTTCAACGGTATACAATAAGTTAGAATTGGCTAAACAAAGTTGCCTGTGATTTTCACAGTAGAAGTATAATTCACCGACGAGGTGACGCTAGAAACGCTTTCGCCTCTAGGGGCCGTCCACATAGTACGTACGCACTAAAATGTCTAAAATCGAGTACCCCCTCCCCCTAGGTAAGCGTACGCAAATGGCCATCCCTCCCCTCTGGTAACCACGTACTTTTTCATTCAGGGACGATTTGAATTTATAATTCCTCCAACT
This sequence comes from Clytia hemisphaerica, assembly GCF_902728285.1. Taxonomy (NCBI): domain Eukaryota; kingdom Metazoa; phylum Cnidaria; class Hydrozoa; order Leptothecata; family Clytiidae; genus Clytia; species Clytia hemisphaerica. Next base: position 855,196 of record NW_027104280.1, on the reverse strand, counting down.
TAGAGAATAGAATCTGAACTGGAATCAAAACAGACGATTTTCCAATCGAGATTTTAATTCTTCATTGCACCAACAGCCAAGTAAGGAGCTCATGAAATACTGATACAGGGGTGTAAGGATATAATCATAATTTTTAGGTAGGTCTGGTGGAAAGGTAGAACTGGTTTAGTGATAAGTAAAATATCCTATTCTTTTAATAGAGTTTTTAATATTGAGAAATGTTTTGTACTACATAGCGGTGATCAAGGAGCATGAATTATTGAAGTCTGCAAATTGAACAGTTTCGTTTAGATTAGATAAGAAACAAGAGGAGAAATGGAAATTTGAGAACAAGAAATGAGTAGATGGCGAGGTCTGGTCATTAATCGATCCTTTTCCACCTGTCACAACGTCTACCTGAAGTGGTTCGTTCCCTAAAAAAGGGGAGAAAAAAACAGATATATCTAATTTATCAAAACAAAGCAATAAAGAAAAAAGAAAATTTGCTCTAATTCCCGATTGTATCTTTTAAAGGGACGAATTCTTTCAAAAAATAACGAAAACTTTGGATTATTTTTTGGATTTTTTCTCTGCAAAACTATTTCGAAAAAAAAAGGTTCAAATTATTCAAAGGTTTACTGACTCTTTGTTTGTTTGTTTAAGGAGGGCAAAAGGAGCAAATAGGAAAGAGGTAGGAAAGTCAAAATCGCGAGGGTCGATGAAAGGATGTAGGGATGATTAGTTCTTTTTTCATCAAGACCAACAAAAAAGAACATAGGACGAAAAATGAAAAAAAGGGGAAGAGGGAATGAATAAAACATTGAGTTTTCTCACTATGAAAAAATAATTCTTATTCTTCAACTTTTTCGTGCTCAGAAAAAAACTCTTCCATGACAAGATCGAAAAAAATGGAGAAAAAAAGGGGAAGATTATTTTAATGTTTTTGGAGATATTTGTCATTTTTTCAAAATAGTTATAATAAAGAGTGAAAAATAAAGAGGGAGAGGTTGTTGTCATCTGATGGAAGAATAGAGAATGTGGAGACTGGATGAGTAAAAAAGAGAGGTCCTGCTTAGTTCAAGTAAACAAAGATAAAGTACAGGCTGAAATCTCTTTCATCCAATTGTCATTGTAATGGGCCAATAAAATAGAAATAAAAACTAAATGCTTCATATCTATTATCATTGTATCTGAGAGAGAATTTTGTTGAGCTACAATGGATTGGTTTCGAAATGTACCGAACGTTATACGAAGTCAGTCCGCTCAATCAGACCATCCCAACACTTCTGGTAGAAACAGCGCATCATCGGATAGCTACAACAGCGGGAATGAGGACAATTATAGCATTTTAAACAAACCAAAATATCAACAACAGACAGAGAATCGCTCCTCCAAAGATTTGGACCTAAACTCTTCAACAACAGCAAACCATTCCACCCTTTCTCGCTTCATGAATCAAACAAACGTCAACGAACGCAAGAAAACGCCCGTGCGGGAAGACTTAACGTGCGCATTATGTGGCGAAATGTACACAGACCCCCGTCTATTACCGTGTTTACATTCTTTCTGCAAGCGATGTCTAGAACACACGGTGAACCCGAGGTCTACAACTTTGACGTGCCATTTATGTCGAAAGGAGGTCGTGTTGAAGGTCAGTTTCTTCTTTTTAAATTGTTTCTACATTTTATATTTAGAGGGATGGACTGTCGCCTTTCTTGATTGAGGGGAGGAGGAGTTCCATCCAGTTTAAGTCATCTTCAGAAATAATGTCCTGCCCTTCATCTGATTTACATTAGTAGTCACGCGTGAGTCACATTAGGGGGTAGTTATGCAATCATAGAGAATAGTCAAGTGAGTGAATGGATAATGATGATGACGGGATGACGTCACTAGTTGAAATTGTGTTGATGAAATGGAGAAAGGGATCGATTGATTAGTAACAGTTGGATACTTCATCAACAGATGGTTTCTTCACTTCAGACTCTCAAACGAATTCATCTAATCTTTTTTTTTTTTTCGTTCACTGAAGATGAAAAGCAATGAAAAAGGTTTTACTCCGTCTATTACGTCTCCTTTCAACGAAAAAGAGACTTGAGGTTGTTACAAACGTTTGGTGTGCTTAGAGCTTGAGGTTGTCACAGAGGTTTTGTGTTTTTGTCGAGAATGAGTCTTGTGACAAAATTGCACAAATTGAAAGAATTGTGCTCTGAACTGGGATATAACATCCGAGTCAAAATCATCGACACAAATGAGAAAGAGGTAAAACATAATGTCTCTCAGAAATACAGACTGCTACAAAGAGAGGTTTTATAAAACCCTGAATTCGTCTCTAGTTGTTAGTTCGGAAGGATACCACAAACCATACTAAAGTTTAAAATCGAGTAATTATTTCTTCCAGAAAAAGACCTCCTGCGTTCTCACCCACCATGCAAAGTAGTATGTTTGCTGGCTTTAAATCAAACCTTTTGATGAAATTTTTTGATAAAACAGATATATAATTTGCCCCGAAATCCGACGTCCCTAATTAATCATGTTCCTTAATATAGGCCTGAAAGTTCCAAATAAAAAGATTAGCTACAGTAGGGGTTCCGTTTTCAGAAATTAAGAAAACTGACTTCAGCTTTTCCTGAAGAAATCGAATATTTGGTCTTTTGAAGTCGACGAGAGAAGAAGTTTGCGCTGTGTGTTCTTTTCATTAGCAAACGCAAACTAAAGCTTTATTTCAAAGAACGCGTCCCTCTAAATGGAAAATGAAAATATATTTGACTTTTGAAGCCTCAATTCCTCACTTTTGACGATCAAGAGCTGAAAATAAGATGATGAGAAGCTTGAAAAACATTCTCGAAGATTCTTTTCAACAAAAGAAGAAAAGCAGTTCGTTATGGCAAACATTCAATAAAGTGGTATAAGCTGTTTGGATGAGATGTAGCCTGTACAACAAACGAAAAACCCCCCGAAAACTTTTCTCGGTGTTCAATGTATTTGCTCGAAAGGAATCTGATTCTACGTAAGAAGTTATAATGAAACGATGGAGAGCCAAAAGGAAACACAATGTGGAGAATCGAGCCTCCTGTCAAAATTTCTAAGCCATCCAGTCCGAAGTCATATACCCTATTAAGACCTAACATTCTTTTCTTCTGATATTTAGCTCTGAAATTTAATTTTATCACTTCTTCAGGTGAATGGCATTTCAGATTTTCCACCCAATTTCGTCATTAACAATCAGATCGATGTGGAGTCAGTTCGGAACAGTGCTTCCAAACCCATGCTATGTAGTAGTTGTAATGAACAGCTCCCTGCAACCGCCAGATGTTTAGACTGTATGGAATTTCTCTGCTACGCATGTCACAATGCACACAGTCGAGTGCGCATGACAAAAGACCACCATGTAAGTACCCTGGGTTTTCAAGTTGGGAAACATTAGCATGTTCAATTTCAACATAGCTTCAGTTGACCCTATCTAAAGATGTCTTCTTGATGCAAATTAAGAGATGGATCGAGTCTTGTATATGTATTTTGCTCAACCTCCAACGAATTCTGAATCCAACCTCCACAATACCGGCCATAATATTTGAGAAAAAAGGGAAATTCCCACGAAATCGATTTGGAAGCGCTCTAACTTAGGTTGGAAGGGTTTTAACTCTGAGTTTTAACATGAGACTTAAAACTTAAGCTTAGGATCTGATCCAAAAATTCAAGAATGGTCCAATAGGGCTAAAATATGGCCTGGAAGTCTATAAACCCCACCTATGTTGAAATATTTGATTATTTCTAACGAATAGTTCTAAAGCCACTTTCTCGCCTAATGTTTAAAATACTAAAAACGAGGAATTAACCAAAACTCTCAATATTTTTTGACCGATATTGCACATAAGATAATGATGATGCAATTAATTTTCAGATTTTGACGTTGGAGCAACTAAAGCGAAGTGAAGACGTTTCAGGAATGTTACACAGACCTGTCTTTTGTCAAACACACAAAGAAGAGCGTGTCAGGTATTGTTGTTTTTGCAAAACAAAAACGAATAAATTCATTTTACGGCATGAAAGAAATAGCCTTACAGCTAAAACTAAATTTTCACAAGAATATTAACAGTCTATTACTTGCCTCTGCTTAATGCAACGTGCAGCCTCAATATGTCGCATTCTCTACGTTTCCATAGTTACTTCTGCAACACGTGTCAACAGACGATTTGTCGTGAATGCGTCATCACAACACATCAACAAAACAGTCACGAATACACCAACATTGAACATGCCATTGAAGGTCAACGGAACGAGATCACCTCGTTAAAACAAGTCATTGAAATGAAACTTCCCATCCTTAATCGAGCCACGTCGCAGTTAAGCGAGACACAACAGAAACTCGATTCCCGCTCTCAACTCATCACTTCAGAGATCGAAGATCGCACGCCTCGCTTACTCAAACTTCTTGAACAAAAGGAAGAAGAAATGTTGAGAGAATTGAATGAAATTGTCGAAGGGAAGAAGAAAATACTCCAAAAACAACTCGAACAACTTGAAGTTGAAACCAAAAACCTGAAATCTCTCTATGAGTTTACAGGTAAATATATTTACCACAGCAATTTGTTTTGAAAGAATATTACATATTTCTTTTTTCTTCGATAAATAACGTAATCTTCTGATTTTCAGGTCAGATCTTGAAGACGGGCACGTCAGCGGAGATCTTGATGGTCAAACAAGCGTTATGCGAGCGCATGAAAACAGCAGTGACGTCAGAACAAACCTATGAACCCGAGGTGGACGATCAGATCAGCTGTGACACGAACGTTGACTCCATTGCATCTGCCATCAAAAGTTATGGTCAATTCTCAACGCAAGGAGAAGTATTCTTGAAATGCTTTGTTTTGGGAAGTGTGACCACTGCTGTCAAAGGAATGTCCACTCAATTGACTTTACTGATCAAGTAAGTTTGACCATGGAACATGATTTTTTATTACGAAGAGATTTACAGTCCGAAATACGCCCCGTGACGACAGATAAAAACCATATTCAAAGGGTGTTCAATAAAGATTTACTTAGGGAAGATGGCTAGGGACATGTCATTGAAAATTAGAGTTGGCTAAACCAGTGCATCATATTTCACCATAGGAACCAACTAGGTCAAGAAGCTTCCGTCTCCAAAGAAGACATTGAAGTTGAAATGAAGACTCCAGACCTCGGTATAATCATGCCCGAAGTCAGAGAGAAAACATCCAGCACTTTCACGTTGAACTTTCGAACCTATTCTTTGGGTATACACCAGGTACTTAACAATCCCTACACCATTTTTCTACATATTCTTTTTCAGAAAATAACATATTGAACAACCAATCTATTTCATTTTATTTCATTCTTCATTTAGTTGCACATCAAACTGAAAGGGAAACACATCACGGGAAGTCCCTTCTCCATTAACGTCATCAACAGTTCGGAGAAACAGAGACGTGGTAGTTCAGACAGCACTTCATCCAACGATAAAAGTCCTTCTCATCTTTCCACCAATTACTCCAAACCATTGAGCCTTGAAATCAACGACCATCCTTCATACAAAAGATCAGACTCTAATGAAGGTTCTAAAAACTTATACTCCAACGATCGACACTCTCCGAATCCTCCCAATAATTACTATCTCGACAAAAATATGAACCCAACAAATGGTATAGACGATCCGAATTCTTCGTACAGAAACCTGCTTCTCAATACGGCTGAACTGTCCGCTAAATATGTTTTCTCTATCGGACAGCGGGGAACAAATTTCGCGGAATTTCACGGTGTTTTTGGCGTTGCTAGCGACCACACAAACAAACGTATCATAGCAACGGATTGCCATAACAACCGTATCCAAGTGTTCAATGAAGAAGGGAAATTTCTCTTTGCTTTTGGACAGAAAGGAAATAACGACGGTGAATTTCAACACCCGACGGGCGTAGGCGTTGGTCCGAATGGTGAAATTGTGGTTTGCGAAAGACTGAAAGGCAGAATACAGGTATTAATCCCTTTTACCTTTTTGAAAAAGTCTAAAGAAAGGATTCTCAGCAATGTTTAGAACTGATGTCATTGCGCTGCATTTTTTTTTTCTTTTCCTTTGGTAGGTCTTCAATTCCGAGGGTCATTTCCAAAGACGATTTATTTTGAACCAATTGAAAGCGTCGACGCTAACGGTGGACATCGGAGGGAGGATCATCATTGCAGATTACACCAGTTGTTGTATTTATATCCTCGACCCAATACTTGGTGAGTTCAATGAAACAATTTTCCATTAGTTTTCTAGCTCATTGATTTAAGGGCTCTGACCATAGTGAATTTTTCATAATTGCCGTGTTTAAAATGTGTTTTCTGACTGATGTAACCAACAAAACTATGGCATGTTATACATTTTCTGTTAGACAAACTATTCTTGAATCTGAAAATTCAAAAATTGCATTGAAAAAAATTTGATGAAGAAGAAAATGAAGACTTTTGTGAGGAAGAGTATTTCAACTTTGAAGAGTTTAGTTTCGGCGAAGAAAAAACATTTTGAAAATTTTTTCGCAGTAGATTGTGTATTTTTTACCGAACAATAAAAATTTTTGCGGAAAATTTTTGTAAATGCTTCTTTGTCTCGAAAGCTTCAAAATAGTGGTTTTTCATCAATTTTTTATCTGGATTTTGCTTAAAAAAACAGTCATAACTTTTGACACATCTTTGTAGAAAAATTTTCCGCAAAATTTAAAATAGTTCAATTCTTTGCGGACAGTGTAAAGAAATTTTGAAACAAAAACGTTAATTACCCATTAAAACTAAGCATTTTTTGTAAAAGAGGGTGATGCAACATATTATTAACATCTTTTTAAAGTTCATAACGTCATTTTTGCAATTTAATTCTTAATTACTCTTAAGGGATTCGATTAAAAAGCAATTTATAAAGGCAATTCTTTGTTAAAAGTGTTAAGGAACCTGAAATATAACTTTTATGTTCAAATACCAAAATCAATTTTTGGACTATGGTCAGAGCCCTTAAGTTGGTCACAAAACAGAAAAGAAAACACCCAACTGAAATAAATATACTATACTATAATCATGATGATGGAAGTATTTAAATCTGCTTTTTTATAGATTTGCTAGGTATTTCGAAAATATTTGCACCAATTTAAAGAAAAAAGTTCATGTTTTATTTTTCAGAGCGTTGGTCGAAATTCGGACATTTTGGGCAAAGTGAGGGTGAATTGCAATACCCTGGTTACGTAGCAACCGATTTGAAAGGCAACATCTTCGTCTCTGATATGAACAGCAACAAAGTACAGGTCTGTATATTAAGCCAAGTGTAGCTTATTTAACTACTAGCTCACTGAATCAATTTTAAGTGAAATGTTTATCAATCTAATGGACAGTAGGATATACGAGGAAGCTTTATGAATTTATAAAACAAAACAAATCCTCCATTGTTTCAGATGTACGATTCGGACAGCATCTTTATTCGGAGTTTCGGACACAAAGGAGACGGGAACGGAGAATTTCACCATCCTACCGGAATCGCTATCGACATCAAAGGTCGGCTGGTTGTTGCCGATCGGGATAATCATCGGATTCAGGTCATTCAAACATCAGGCGAGTACATCACAAAGTTCGGATCGAAATCAGAGCAAGGAGGCGATCTGAGTGATTTGCACGGTGTGACGGTGCTCTCTAACGGAAATATCGCAGCAGCTGATCTGAAGAATAACAAGATTGTGGTGTTTACTTTGCCTCAAACCACGGACCCTGTCATGATCTAGTTTTCTTTTGTCTCGTGCCTTGGTCTACTTGGTTCAGAGTACCAGAATAATCTTTGCTTAGAGCAGAGATGAAAACAATATGTAAATATTTGATTAACATAATTATTTTTGGGTGTAAAATGAAAACTGTATTAAAAGTTAGAGATTGAAATGTTAATTAATAGATAATCTTTCGCTTGTTTTTAACTCGTCAAGCTAGGAGGATTTTCTCTACTAGAGGTTGTTGAGATTGATACCAAAACATTCACCGTAAGTGATCTCAACCACAAATTACTGGCACATTAACTAGTTAGTAGCACTGCGATTATTCATTCTGTGTGTTCATGCTTGCATCAAAACACCCACCCACGATAACAAAATCATAAAAACAAAACTTTACCGCAAAGAACCGTTCCCCTCCCGACCCTTAGTATAATTTGCTAAACGTGATAAAAAGAAGTCTTTCCAAAACAACTCCAAAAAAACCACCGACGAAAACGAAGTCAAAGGTTAACTTCAGAAGAAGTAAACAAGTTATACTGCCAAAAAATGCACACCACCAAAACCACACAATAGGAGCGTGTGTCGCCAATGTTGACATTCTTGCATTTTAAGGTGCACGGTAATTACCTCAGATGGCTTGAAGAGAGCTCGAATCGTGCGTTTTGTAGATCACTAATGAATATCGCATTTCAAAAATTGACCAAAAAACTCTTGCTCCGGTGCAAAAATTCGGTCACGTATCTATCCGTTCTATTTTTCATTCACAACTTAAATGTTTGTAATATTTCTACAAGAGAGCACTGACTTAACTTAAAATGCAAGTGAACCAAAAATGCATTGTCAAGTTTGACGTCAACTAAAACCCCTTTAGTATTTCATATTCACAGCCACAGATCTTTAGAGCTGGATAGCCTATGAATTAATCAAAAATAGTACCGAAGTCGGATTTCAATAAATTGACACTCTAGATCTTGAACGCTGTTGTTTTCTTCACACACCATTTGGGGAGTGATCTACTTACATAACCATTGCTAGTGTGGAGACGAAGATATTTTCATCATCAAATGTCGATTGCTTCACTTGGCAATTAAGGAAATGGAATGACATAACAAAAATATTTCTTGATGAAGAAATTCATTTTCGTTTCTTTAAATAACCTCCAACAACCACGACCGTACGTGAGTTTCATCAAAAGCTGTAAATGAATCTCCAAAGATCCAAAAAAATCGATATCTTTCGATAGTCAGTGTGAAGGCAAAATCCAGATATTTTTCCAATCAGTTTTAGTCTGGTGAAGATTACCTTAAAAATTGGACATAACCTTGAAAAAATAGTTGCCCCGTGGTATTTTTTTATGGTTGGGTTTTAGAAAGGGCTTAAATTTAGTTATTTTGGTGGATATCTTTCACTAGAGCTTATATTCAAAGACAGCCATATAAAATACCGCTTCATGAAGAAGTTGACTGAACTAAGACAGCACGAGAAGTACGTAAAATTGAGCATCACCGACGATTTAACGAAAATGGAGAGAGAGCAAATCAAAGAATGGAAAAGAAGAGCAGACGAGATGAATAAAGCCAAGTCGAATGAAGATTTTAATTGGAGGGTGCGGGGAAGTCCTCGTGACAAACTGTACCTAAAGAAGATTTTTTGTACAAGATCGGTTTAGAGGCCCTCGTGTACCTGGACTGTAATTCTTTGAATAAAATAATAAATAATAAAATTATACGGGAGATTTCCCCGATGCTGATTTTACTGGGACATGACACAGAGTTATTGTGAAAGCATGAGATTCTATAAAGGTTGGTTGAATTAGAAACACATCATCAACTTCTGTAACTCAGTTCACCAACCTTCCTTTAATGATAATGCATTGAAATTCTGAAGAATGAGAACACGACCATCTTTCGGCGTGGCTAAGTTTTTTGAGATTCGTCGCCTTTTTAAAAACACAGGGTTAGAAATATGGCGTTCTAATTTGAAACGCCATGGGTACAAAGGATAGAAAAAAAGGTACCAAAGGGTCAAAGTCATTAGACGTAAAAATATTTTGACTGAACTCAAAATAGATGAGGTTTGAACCATTGGTCCTTGCTGTGAAAAACATAAATTTCTATTACGTGATTATTTCTGGTACGTGATTTGCTTTTGAACAATAACATTGATATTTGACTTATTTGATTTGAACAGTCAGTCATTTTTCGGACCAAAGTGTTCACGAAATGGAAATGAAGATCTCTTTATCAATAAAGCTGGTATTCTTTTCTAAAGCAAAACGAATTCAACAAATTCAGCGACGTCCTGTTCTTATGAAACACCGGGTATCATTACTTTTGAGTAAGGATGTTGAGTCGCCCCCAAAATTATCTGATCTCACTGTGAGAGATAGCCAACTTTAAGCTTTCTCCAGCAAAAAAAATCAAAAAAAGTAGACGGCAAACGCTATTTCGCGTCTCTCAAACCAGTGAAATTGCTTGTTGTCACGTGATTTCTTTAGTAGGAAATCCTACCAAAACTTGCTTCACTTTTCGATAAAGGCCATATATCAAGCCTTTTCGGGCTTTACAGATTTGTGGTTACATGAAGCAACAGATCTGGAAGCAACCCCAAAATTTGTAATCCCAGACCCTTGATCAATTAACGCTTTTGCAGGGATGGTTAATTGTGTAAATACTAGTAAGCGCTCCAGTAGAAGTACAACAACATTCATGGCTTTGTCTACAATAAATTTTGTACCCTCATTTTTCGTAATGTTTTAGCATTTCGACCATAAATTTTGATCTAGTTGATCAAAGACACCTCCTATTTAGATTTATCCTTGCTCTTTCCATATCACAAGGACCGAGATTTTAAAAGTTCAAAGAACTCGAGAAAATTCACTTCAAAGAGGAAGACTTTTTTCTGGGACACCCGGTAGAAGGAGTGACGGGGTCTTAAAAACCTAAAATCTCTTTTGTGTAAATGACATCACGCCGTTTTCCCATTGGATATGGTTTTCCCATAAACATTCATACTAGTCTAGAAATCGGAATCACGAAGCCAGTTACAAAAGGGCTGACAATGAAAGTATCTTCCCATCTGCTAAATGCCTACACACTAGAGACGGGATGGAAGAAATATCAAAATGAGAAGATTTCTTTAAATTATGGCGACACATTGCTTCATATCCATTTCTATAAAGTTTTCTGAGCGGAAGAAACGGAAATTAGTCCCAATTTGTTTTTCCGATCATTTCTGTTTAGTAACGCAATGATATTTTTTCCAACAATTTTCTTTCTTGCGTTTTTTGGATAATCTTTCATCATAACGAGCGACAAGTGAGTCGGTTGTATGATTGATGGATGCGAAAATAATGAGAGTAATGGAGGATTATGTCTGCTGTAATCAAACACAAGAAACCCGGAAAAGTAACGTGCCTTCCCACACTGTTACATAGCATACTATTATCTGTCCCATTGATGTAAGGCCTCAGAGCTTTATGTATCTGCCTTGAGGTATCTTTGCGCCTAGCTTCCCGTAAAAAGTGTTGCCGAACTAAGATTTCGTGTCGATGAATATAATCCGCCATTCCATTGTTTCTAAAAGGCACAGTGAAAAAGGCATTAAACGCGATATCTCATCTCTCAATCCGTTTAGATCATGTGATGTCACGTGACATCCTTGGTAGAAAATCTCATAGTTAATTTCTCTTATACTATGGAAATTCTAGCAAAATTTGACTCCACTCTTTTACCAAGGCCAGACATTTCATCTGTGCTCAGTCAGTGCTGGAACGTTTTCGAGTATACTGAATTTTCTTTATTTGTATTTCGATTGATTGTTAGAAGTACCGAGAACAACACTAGAAGAATCACGGACGGACTGTATTATGATTTCTAAAATTTTTGAGAAAACTTAGACAAAAACGGCCCGGTCACTAAAGGGCTTTGCAGACTCTAAAACATGCAATTTCTTAGTAAATTAGTTTTGAAGTTTTTATTAAAAAATGTGAGGTTTAAAAAAGAAAAAATACTGTCATACTTCTATACCCCCAATCGAGGGATGGGATACTGGATCTCCAGTAAACCAGGCGGTAAACCAGAAACACCAAAAGTAAAAAACCGTTTACAGCTTAGATATCCAGGCTAACATTGCCTGGACTTTGTGTTAAAATACATGTAAGGTATGAAAATACAACAGTCTCACATCATTTGAAGGTTTAGAGTTTCAACCGTTCGGCGGCTCTACAATTGTTCACCTTTACACCCCAAACCAATTATCATTAAAACTTCATGCGCAACACGAAAACACGCAGTTCTGCCAAAAAATGCGCAACCCCACTCCGTTATTGGAACATCGTAAAATTGTTTGGGCACCCACCTTTAAATCATTAAGTTGGAGATTAACGAGTTTCCTTTGTCTCTCTTAATGAGCGTTCGATGAAGAGCAGCTATAAAAGGGGGGAGCCAGTGAGCATTCGACATCAAACATCTTCAGCTTCTTCTCACTAAACAAATAAACATAAACAAAGAAGAAAACAAACAAACCAACAAAGATGAATTTTTCGACACTCTTCATGTTAACATTCTCAATGTTGGTCGTCCAAGCTCTGCCAAATAGGAAATCGGAGAAGGAGAACGTTACAATATCGGTGCCAAAGAAGACATTAGATGCGGATCAAGTTGAGATTCCTGAAGAGATGTTCACAGCAATGAAACCTATCACCAAGTATTTCTTCAAAGCAGTTAAAAAACTTCTCACAAAATCCAACACCACAGAACGAAACACCAAACAGAAGACGAAGAAAGTCTCGAAAGCTTTTTTCAAATCATTCGTCAACCCTATTGCCAAGTATTACGGGAGACATATGAAAGCTTTGAGACCTCTCACTTCAACGGTGGAAGAACAACAAAAACTGAAGTTGCCGACAGACCCTCAAATCATGCGCTTCGCAGGTATTGGTGGAGGCTATGATGGATTCGATGGATGTCTTCAATGCCACTATCACCAAGGATACGATTGCATGTTTTGTAATGTGATGTTTGGATATATTTGTTGTTTCCCTGATTATTAATGACGTCCTCACAAACAATCATTGAACCTTCTTGCGACAAGCCTTTCAACAAAAGGAATGGAAGCCATCTTTGAACAATCTTCTGTAAAAAACTTTTCACCACAATGTAAATAAATGTTAATATTTTTTCCTAGGAAATCTTAAAATTTGTCAACTTAGAAGAAACTTTGTAAATTTCATTTTGCAAGCTTATCTTGCATGTCTTAAAAAAGAATATCTTCAGAAACAAAAAGATTCAATTTTCTTCCTCATTTTCTTTTGTCAATTTTTCAAATGTGTTTCAGATAGTTCGTGAAGGATAAGGATGGAAAACCACCTTAAACTTAAACTAACTTACACTAGCTTCCCCAGTGACGATGGGAATTTTGGTTTGAAAATTATTTTGGAGTGTTTTTCTAACCAGGGACGATTTCACAGCCAATTTTTTGCAAAGGGGAGGGAGTCCTGTTTGTACTTTAATACGGAGTTGCATCCAAGTGTCATAAGTAAGTATTAAGCTACTGTTAGAGCAAAGATTAGCCAAGCTCAATAAGTGAAATGAAGACTTCTGTAACCAATGTTTGATTTTCTTCATCTAAAGAAGCGAGACGTGATTTTGAAAAGAAACTGGTTGTGATAAGGAAGTCTTCCCTCACGTGACCGAAATCGAACTGATGACGTCACTGAACGACAGCCATTAAGTAATGATTTCCAACTCTGAAAACTGAAAGTGGAAATTTTTGGAAAGGGATGAAAAAGGTTGACATCATTGGGTAGGTGTGTTGTGGTTATGATGAATCGCATATTTATTTCTGTCCACCGTCCATTCCATTAGTATAGAGAGTTTATATATTTGCACTTTTGAGGACGGAAAAGTGACTGAAGCGATTTGGAAAAACCCGCAGTTTTGACCTGCAAAATCGAGGACGGTAAAGGTGCTGACTTACGGTCGTCCTCAGTCAGTCAGGATGTAGACAAATTAGAACTTTACCGTCTCCGTCGGAGAAAAACACACGTACATAAACTCAGAAATAAGTGATCGGAGCGGTGAAGATCCCAAGATGAACTTTTTCTTATCTCCCAAATAAGTTCCCTCTATTAGCTGAACGTTACATGCGTTTATCGCTCTATAGTAGGGGGAATTTTGTTCGATTTTTTGCAATCGCTTGACTGTTTTGTTAGAAGCACTTGTTATACATTTTTGGAAAGCTAAGGGGTAGGGGAATCGAAATTACTATCTTTCCAATTTTTTTTCGGACACTTTGGTGTGATTTTCGGACAAATATGACGGTCTCAGGCAAAAATCATAGGGTTAAAAATTAATGAAAATTTTAGCTCGAGAAAACAGAGACCTGTTGTATATTTTTGGAAAGCTCTCAAAAAATTAAGATTAGAGATATATTGCAAGTATAGGTGATTTCTGTACCTAACTCGAGATATTAACCCTTGAAAACCGTGTTTTTCAGCCAGAAACAGCTATTTTGTCCAGTTTTTGCGCTTTCGGAAGCTCAATATCTCGAGTTAGGTACTGAAATCACCTATACTTGCAATATATTTCTAATCTTAATTTTTTGAGAGCTTTCCAAAAATATACAACAGGTTTCCGTTTTCTCGAGCTAAAATTTTCATTAATTTTTAACCCTATGATTTTTGCCTGAGACCGTCATATTTGTCCGAAAATCACACCAAAGTATCCGAAAAAAAATTTGAAACATAGTAATTTCGATTCCCCTACCCCTTAGCTTTCCAAAAATGTATAACAAGTGCTTCTAACAAAACAGTCGAGCGATTTTACAAAATGCCCTCTACTATTAAGACTCTAACTAGTTATTCAGAATATTTAAACCCAAAGGCCGCTTATAGCAGTGGAAATAGACCCTTGAAGTTTTAAAGTGATAAAATATTCGTGCAAATTATTATCAAAAAATAATGTGAAGTAGGCTAATCTTATAACAGATCATCCATTCTGCGCACACTACGATCTGCTCTAAATGGATGTGGCGAATGTAATTAGCTGGTCTGTTTTTTTTGTTTTTTTCAGCTAACAAATTTCATTTAGCCAATCACGCGAGAAAAAAGTTCATTTGAAATTTATCCCCAAAACCGAATAAAAAATATCAAAGCGGTTCGTAAACCTGGGCAGATTCTCCTACAGAGCCATGGCTTTTGGAATGAACATGTGACATGCGCATATAATCAGCAATAAAAATATGATAGGAGAATAAACAGAGAATGAAAAGAGAATTTTATAAAAAGTATGAATTCTTTCAAATCTAATCTTTAGCAAAAACTTTCTAGTGATGGCATAATAATTTTTGAATTTCCAACAATGACTAGGTTCTTTAAAAGGAGTAGTCAGCAATTAGTGCTTGGGAACGAAGATTTCAATAAAACGCCTTCTTGAAAAATATTGAATGCAAATATTTTGCTAATTTTATTTTCACTCAATGAAAGAAAATCGAACGGTTAAAAAAATCAAGAATTTGGTCTAAAAAATGAACTGTATAGCTATGAGAACGGTTACAAATCTTTTACGTAACCACCCCAAATGCCCTTGTCTACGGTTCCTTATAACCCATAGTTCAAATTTTGTGTGCATTGTAAGCGTTTTTCTTATGAGATAATATTGAGCATTCTTCCAGACTCTGGAAGACATGCCTTTCGAAAATACTCACTTTTACAGATACAGTGGCATGTTCCGAAAAAAGGTGAGAAACCGTCATAGTTGGCGTCAGGAGATGGAATTCACTGTCTAAGCCGTAGTCGAAAAAGAGTTGTGATGATGTACTTAAATTCATAGTTAAGACTGAAAGAAGAAGAATTGATTAGAAGCCCTAACAACGTCAAGGTCAAAGTCCTGATTTGGGGGGCGAGATGAAACAGCAAAGTATTATGAAACATTTTTCATTCAACAATGATGAAGCAAAATTGGTGAGAAATGTAATTAAGAAGAAAGATATTTCACAAAGTTGAGAAAAAGGAGATGTATTTGGTTGAACATCTTGCAAGGTGTCAAAATAATTGACTTGATGACATCTTCACGAAATAAAAAGATATTTTACGAAAAAGAGGTAAATATTGAAATTTAATGAAGCTGTTCCAATTATTATTCTTTGTAAAAGAATGATCAGTCAACAAACATTTCAGGCTATATAAAGCAAGGGTGAGATAGCTTTCCCTCATTCACAAAACAACTGGAAACACACAAATCTGTCCAAGGTAAGAGTAATTTATATTGTTTATTAAAAGTGTTTTTAGTCTTTTGATATGCATGAGTTTTTCGATTAATGTCTGAGTTGTTGGTCTTACTTAAACACGGTTTCAACCATAAAATATCAGTGATGAGCTTTAATGGTAGCTTCGTCCGAATTAATTATAATGTTTTTTTCTTTTTTCAGATGAAGTCAGTCCTGATCGCTTTAGCCTCCATCCTTCTCCTTCAAGCAGTTTCCGCTCGAAGCGCTGCATTAGATGCTCCATCCACATGCGAGGATGTTTTGAAGGCTGAAGTAAGAATTTTCTAATTCTTTCATAAGAATCTTCATGGAAGCTCAATTATTTCTTACCATATTTCACCGCGTTCGTATAAACCCATTCCCGTATGAAAAGACCGTATAAAACGATGAGGATCAGCCAGTTCAAACTTTCGATTACAAATTACCTTCAAATTTGCTGTCGTTGTATATGCTAGTGACAGGCTAGCATCGACTGCATTCTAATACTTGTAACGTTCTATTTTTTAGACCTGCACCAAGCTCAGAAACTTGGCCAAGATCTTCCACGAAAATGTTCAAATGGTCAACCAATTGGTCTCCGAAGCCGTCCAAAAACATCTTTCCAACGCTCAAGACATCATCATGTACGTTCGTGACCAATTGATTGCCAAGGCCAACAACTTCAAATGTGAAGATGTTCTCTCTGCTGATGTAAGTCACATTCTTCATAATAATAGATACAAAGCAACAAGACGAACGAAAGCCACATTTTCCTTTAAAAAAGCCTTTTCATTCTCTGATCCATTGATACCATCACATAAACATATCCTTCTCTTTTTCCCATCGTGTAGCAATGCACCAAATTGACAGCCATTGCACAAAAATTCAAAGTGTCAGCCGCTGACCTCATCCAAGACATCAAAGAAGCTGTTGCCGATGGTATCGTCAAAGGACAAGCTCTTTACCAAAAGACAGTCGAAATCATGTTGGAGAAAATCAACAACTTCTCCTGTGATCAAGTTATGGATGCTGACGTAAGCGAAACATTCTTTACTAAAACATTGAATCACCGGCTATACAGGAGTGAGATTTTAATTGATTCATTTCGAAAAGGTAAACTTTTTATATCTTGAATTTCTCGTTTGCAGACTTGCGCCAAGATTGAGGATTTCGCCAAGAAAATCCACGCAAACTCCCAAGATGTTAAGAAAGCTATCATTGATGCTTACGCCAAGGGATTGACCAAAGCTCAAGACTTCTTTGATGACGCCAAGGAATTCTTGACCAACGAAATCACCTGTGAAAAAGTCCTCGGACAAGACGTGAGGATTCTTTTTCTTTGTTTGTTTGTTTGTTTGGTGGTTTTCATGACCAGAGAATCTGTTGTAAGAATCAACAGCAGAAGAAGATAAATCTACACGAATGTCTGAAAAATAATCTTAAAAATGTTATGTTTCTAAATGCAGCCTGTTTACACCACCTGTTCATTTTCTTCACTTTTATCTCCAGCGATGCGACAAAGTCAAGAAAGTCGCCGAATTATTCGGAGTCAAATTGAACGAAGTGATGGAGAAATTGAGAGAATTGTATGCTAACGGAGTTCAAAGAGCCAGTGAATTGTACGTCAAGATTGCTCAATACATCAAAGACCAATGGTTCGGTTACTCCATCTCCGAAGGTATGCAAACATTATTATTGCAAACTTCGCAATCAAATTAAAAATTTTTTAAACATTTGAAGAAGTTTTAATGCCAATAAGTTTGAAAAATTCACGATTTCTACTTGTCAACCACACCTTGAACAACTTTTTCTTTTCTCTCTTTTTCAGATGAATTCATGGAACTCATGGACATGTTGTAAATCCGCTTCTCCAAAGAATAGTTTTTGTAGTTTATTCCAAATTTTAAAGATGAAATATTACCAAAATAAAATTTTCTTGTCTTTTTTGTGCAACTTTCTCCCAGTAATCAGACTCTCTGTGCTGGTTCATGACATAACCTAACCGGCAGACCTCCATTGATCCACACACCATCCTGTCCGTCTGTTGCTTCCTTGACCGCAACCCTTGCAATGAATGAAAAATTACATCCCATCAAATTAATCGTTCTTGCTTATTGCCGTTGTATTTCATATCTGTTTTATCTTATTTTTTGTGTCTCTAAAACAAAAGAATTTGCAAAATCTAAACCTCGTTTGGAAAAGGTAAATAAATATATGTGATAAGATAAGACTGACCTTTCCAGTGACCTGCAAACTTTTAACCTCGTTTAAGTATCAAATCCCCAATAGACTAAGGAAAGATGCCGTTTTGTACATCGACCAGTACTGTAGTTACTCTTTGATAAATCTGAGCGATGCGGCCAAAATTAAATCGTAAATCGAAATTTCTTCTTTCAAGGCCCATAACTAGGAACACTGAAAAAGGAAGAGTTGCAACACTAATCAGTGCATATTTCTTCCAAATATCCGGGATTCAGATGTATGAATGCCAGATAAAACAGTTGATAAGATACATTTCAAAAGGATACTATGACGATATTTCGAAACAGCGCAAAACTACCGATTCGTATTTCAGTTTTAGCAAACAATCTCGTTCTCTTGTAAATATGAAAACAAAATGACGGATGATAAAAGAAAATTCGTTCTAAATTCTCCTAAAATATATGTTACAAACTAAAGTACCTATTAACATTTTTATGTACAAAATAAATCCTAATTATCAAAGAGTCTTCAAATAAAAAAAGCAATTGAATCTAAAAATGAATACGCACTTCAACGAATAGTGAGGGAGAAAGGTTAAAATTGGCTTCATCGGAAAAATCAGGAAAGAAGGGCATCGTATAATACTTACCAAGATATTGAACTAAATCTCGTTTTAAAAATAAAACTTCCTTATCAACATTAAAAATACCGCGAAAAAGCTTCTTTCCAAAAATCGAAGGAGAAAAGATCCATCCATTATTGCACGGAGTTATCATAAAACAACTTTGCTGATGACGATTTGCCTTAAAATCCAACTTTCCATCCCAAAATCTGTTTATCAAATCCAGCCGTCAAAAGATTGACGGGTTTGTTTGTATTCGTGTCGTCATGCCAACAGGTGGCGCAAACGATTCGACGGTGACCCTGTAAGAAGCATGATGAGAGAAATGTACTTATAATATATAAATATTCGAAAAAAACATAAATTAAGCAATATGAAGTTTACGACTTAAAAACCGCGTGCACCTTATACAGATATTGGCTGGTGGATTATGAAGGAGTTCTCTAGCTGATCCCTCTATTATCAGGGAAAAAGGTTCTAGAGATTTTTACGGAAAATCAGAGAGAATTTGCGAAAGAACGTTTTAATGCAGCCAAGAATCACTCTTACCTGTCGATGACGTCTGGGTAGGCGAGACATACGATTACCAGCCAAATCATAAAGCCGCACGTGTCGATTATCGTGAGGAATGGCGATGATGTTTTGAGCAGGTGACAATGATAACCTGATAAAGAAAAGAGGAAAAATTCACAAAGATTTGTTTTTCTCAACACTTCAAATGAAAACAACCAAAAGCAAAGTAGCCTGTGCCAAACTCTTCTTCGCTGACTGAAAAGATAAGGTTTTTTTTCTTCAAAAATATAGAAAACGCCCGTGGGCGGGGTGGTACATGCAAAAGCCAAGTAGACATATACCTGTTAATGGCGGAATCGAGGCGTATCGTCGTTAGGGGAGAACGCATGTTTTTCAAATCCCAAACCTGAAGTGAAAATATCATACACATTCGTTATTTGTCGATGGTTTCTGCTGTTTTTTTTTTGTCTTCGAGACACGTGCAAAGCTGGGCCAATACTTTATCTGTGAGCTACGTTTTGAAGGTTTGGAAGCATTACTTGTCTTGTACATAGATACCAAAAACTCAAAAAAGACAGTATAATAGAAGTTAAGATTCAGCTCTTTGAGGGTAATATTTCAGTCTGCATCAAAAGGAGCATGGTCAAACTCACCTTAACTGTTCGATCGTCACTTCCACTCACCACGTGATCCGCTTTCGTCGTGAAAACTGCTGACGTCACCGTGCTATAATGAGAAATGGAAACGAGGCTATAAGAACTACTTGCTATCACAGTAGAATTTTCACTGGGATAATATTTAGAGATAATACGTCATGGTTCGCTCAGTCAGGCTCAAAGGTAATAGAGTTTGAAATTAGTTCACTCATACTCAGTATGGCCCTGGAACACGTTCACAGAATGCATGTAAGGCTGTCTGAAATCCCATAAGCGAAACGTTGTGTCTTGTGATGACGTCACTATCAGTTTGTGACTGCTGTGTGTTGAGGCGTGAGTGATCTCCAGCTCGTGGCCTGAAAAAAAGAAAGAAAAGAGATTTACCGTCGGTGAAAAAATAAAAGATTCCACGTAAACTCGTGACCATAACAAACTTTTAATTACCTTCCATAGTATAAAATGCGGTGGCTTTTTCGACATCCCACAGTTTGACCGTTCGATCCCATGAAGCAGTGACGATCTGACTTCCATTCTCCCACCAATCTGCCACCGCTATCGGACCTGTGAAAATGAATCGGAAAAGTATTATTGCTATTATGATATACTACTGTATACTATCCTTGTGGGTGGTTTACCATTCCGGTGAGATTTAGACTTTTTTGGCAATTCTTTTGGTGAGGTCTAACTATGATAAGAAAACTTATGGTACCTTCTCTAGTGAATAAAACAGTAGAAGAACCTTCTCTAGTGAATAAAACAGTAGAAGAGAGATTGCGAACCTTCATGTTGCGAGAATTCGACGGAAGAATGTTTGATTTTCATGATTTGTTGATTGTCCGTTCCTTCTCCTTCGTCTTCTAAGTCGTCCTCTCCTGAGCCCTACAAAAATCAATCAGTGAATGAATGAATGAATGAATCTCAGTCCTTCGCTGAAAAATTTTCAACCCGCTGAAAGACTTACTCGCAGCCCTTGTTGAAAAATATTCGCTATCATTTCCATTGTTAGATACTATTCTTATAAATGAGAGCACGAGTTGGCAATATAAAAACTCACAGCAGGCGAGTCAGAATTTCCTTGAGGAGAGCGACTTCGAACATCAGATAAAGGGGGAATTTTCCAAATATGTGCATTACCATCTCCTGAACCTGCAAGAGAAGAAGTGAGCATGGGTTGGTGAAAAGGGTTGATTATGGATTGATAATGTCAGTAAATCTTTATAGAGAAAAGATAAAATGGAATGAGAAATAGTTTGAATTACCTGTACAAGCTAGAGGTTCTGTAGGGTGGAAGCGAATCGAGTTCACTGAAAAAGAAAGTAAAATAAATTGCAGGACTTATACAGGAATAATATACACATTATTTACACGTTGTAGTTAAACTTCACAATGACGAATAAATTAATAAGAGTTACGAACCTGATCCATTGTGAGCCATGTAAGTGATCAAACATTGACCTGTCTCTGCATTCCATAACTTGGCTGTTCGATCTAAAGTGAGAAATGATGCATATTAAACTTACAAGATAGTCATTGCTCCCATTCTCTTGTGAGATATACAAAATGAAATATATCTTAGAGTAAATGTTGAAATTCGTTGAAAGTTCTTTTTAAAAATTCATGAAAGATATCACTTGATGATCAGTATTCAAGATATGCCCCATTGCAATTTCTTCCATGGACCCAACAGCTGATTGGTTGAAAGTGACGTATTGAATGATTTTACGTCACAACCAATCAGCTGTTCAGTCCACGATGTAATGTTAGAAGAAATGGTATATATCACGAATATCTGGCGTAGATAAGAATATTCTTTTCATCTGAGCAACTGTAATGATCAAGAACATCCAAGACAAAGACAAAGTGAAACCTGCAGACGCCGTTCCGATGAGAAAAGAGTTTGTTTTTTGCGAATCCAAATCCCATATCCCGTCTTTGTGACCCGCATATTTTTGTACCATGTGACAAAAGACATTTCCTCCTTGACTGTTTGGTATTTTGAAACTGGACACAAGCTGTTCGAAAACGAAAGTGGAAAAATTTGGTGTCAATTTTAGTTTGCGCGATTGTCATGCAAAATGACAGACACAATAAAGAAACTAGTGTTGACTTATCACAGATAGTTGGGCGGGCGATAGAATTACTTCTTTTACTATGACATATCATTATTCAAGATAAGAGAATTTTTTATAATATTACATAATCTTAGATAGTATCATTTGGAGTTAATGCAATGATTACGTTATCATTCGAAAGATACCTTGCTAGTGGAGGCTTTGTATCTTGTCTTCAATTTTTGTGACATCAACGAACTGGCCGCTGTTAGAAAAAAAGAAACAGGTCATATTGATGAAGAGTCTACAGATCATATTCTGGGTTCTTAAAGAGTAACTTTGAGAAAAATGAGGGAAAAATCTTTTAAATTTTCAAACCTAAAATTCCCATCAGACAAGACGGGGGTGGCTCGTTTTAATATCTAGACAATGCGTCGATGAAGTTGATTTACAGGTAGTCGCTATGTAAAACTTCCCATTGTTTGGGGGTGAAAATATAATTTGAAAGAAATTCACATCTTTTCAAAGGTAGACAGAACTTCAAACAAACAGAAAGAAGCGAAGGTTAATCCTCGTAGCCCAAAATATTTCTAGACGGTAAAAAATGAAAGAGAATGCCCACTCACATTGTTTTTTGTTTCCCTTTGAATAAAAATCATTGGTGTCCAAACCAGCGTAGGAATCGTTATACGTCGGTATTTTGCTGTCCGATTTGTCGACTCCGTTTGCAACTAACTGTTCATATTTTTCCGTCAGAATATCAACTTTCTCGTGTACTGAAAAACGATAAGGGAGAAACGATAATACCACGTGTAAGGGAGAAGTAAATGCGCCAAGATCGAAGAATTGCTCTTAAAGGTTTTATTTTTGCATGAGTGTTCCCGTTTCATATCAAACACATATTTCATATCAGGACAGTGTCTTCCTCCACATCCGTTTCAATCCAATGTGAAAAAGCTTGTGAATTAAAATTGATGAGTAGGCAAACGACATCACTCTTGTTAAAAAGCAAAACCTTTTAACCTAGGTTGGATCAAAAAAGAACCAAAGAAAAGAAAAAACGAGTATCTATCAATGAAAAAACAAAACTCACATTCTTGATTTTGATGATGAAGTTTTTGGAATTCTTTCTCGATTTGTGCGAACAAACTTTGTAGTTTACTCTGGTACGGCGGAGGGGAACTTTCTTCTTGAGTTTGAGACGTTCGATTATTCTCTTTGGTGGAGCTTCTCTTAATTCGGAGTCGGCGTGGCTTGTTTTTGCCGGATTGTGAGCCGTTACTTTTCTCTTTGTCCATATTGTTCACTTCTGTTCAAACAACGTATAGCGATGCTCCTAACGAAGATCTCTACTCACATTTCACGACACAGTCTCTTCAAGTGATGTTCCCATGTAACAAAATCTCAAACCTTTGTTCGTAATTTCTAATTCATTTTTTTTTCTTTTTCTCAAACTGAAATAAATATCGAAAGTTACAAAAATAACGATTAAAAAGGGAAAGGAAAGAAAGATATAATTAACACAAGAACAAAACACACTTCAAAATAAAACAGAGAGTTTTCGTTCGTTTCCCATTATGCCGTGTGTTCCACCCATCTCCCTCTAATCCGTGAATTGTTACACTCCCACATCAAAGATGTGTTCAGAAAAAACTGATTTGAAAAGCAGAAGGTTCCTATTCCCACTAACTAAAACGAAAACTTTCTTCACACAAAACGTCCTTCGTCACGACGAACCAAGACATCCTTCACAATTTTTGACGTGACGAGAAATAAAGTTATAAACTAAACAGATTAAAAATTTCGAAAAGTATTAATATATCAAAATTTCCCTGTATTCAACACACAAACCTTCTCCTGTTATTAATTCAAGAAACAGATTCTTAAAGATAACGGTTGAGAAGAAAATTTATCTCAAATTAAGCAATCATCATAAATCTTATAAACGAGCGATTTACGTGCTTCTCCTATTTGAAACGAGAAAACCATCCAACCATTATTTGGCAGACAAAAAATAGATAGCGGTCAAAACACATCATAGTTGGCAGGTCAACTACAAACAAAATGTTTGCCCATCAAACATATTAAAAGATCTCGACTTCCACTAAACAACAAAAGAAAAGGCTAGACCGTTCATGACAGCTTGATGAAACAATTTCGCCGTCGATTGAAAGTCAAAGAAAAAGACCACTGCCAATAGAATACAAATTTGAGATTGAAAGTTAAGCAAAGAGAACGATTGTATGATAGTTCATGAGGTTAAAAGAAGGCTATAAAAACTCCTTCATGTAGAGATGAGGAAAGAAAAGATAAACAGTTTGAAGGAAGTTTCGTGTAGCGCGATCACATAGTGTTGAAGCTCGACGTCAATAGCAGGTAAGAAAAAAAACAAGGCATCGCATAACAAGTATGATTATAGAGTATAATCTAAAGACAGAACTGAATTTTCAAAATCCATACAATTTCATCAAACTGCTCGAGTAAAATTCCCTACAAAAATATTATAAAGTACTAAACTTCTCCAAATATCCAGCCCAATGAGATTCCTTTTTGTAAACAAACGTTATAAACAGTCAGCACCGTATCCCTCTGATATCCAAAACACAAAACAGACGAAGTCTTGTCACAAGGAACCATTGTCATTTCCAATTCTTTCGAAGGAGAAGAGAATGATTCGTCAAAAGACGTTCAAAGCAAAACATTACAATCCTCTGTTATGATGATGATGTGGTCTTGCGGTCTGACAGACAAAAATATCAAACTGTCAAATAACTTTTGTTATGAAAACTTACACTTTTGCTTTGCTAAAGATAGCTCCTATGATAACTTTAAGCTGACAAAGAAAAGATATTATCTAACTTGCTAAAAACCAGTTTCGTTCCTTTTTAAGTTTCCGACACTTTATCTTGCATAAAATATCTTGAGGTCTTCAAAGATGGATTTGTTTAGTGAACGAACTGACATGGGAAAACATCAGAAAGATATTAATAGCTAGAAGGGACTCTAAAAATAACGCAGAGTTCACTCCTTATGACAGCGCACATGAGATGGATTAACCAACGTGAATGAGTAACAAATCACTAAAACATTCGACCGGTAGAACGATCAGCGAAAATAAAGGAGAAGTTCTTTCTTTGGGAGAAACGAGTAAACACCAAAACCAGACAAAACAAAAACGGAAGGAGTTGGTCACAAATCATTTAGTTAGTGGAACCGTGAGAGTACGAATAGTTTATCACAAACAATGAAATAAACTACAAACGAAATGATATCCAAACTGAAAGCCAAATAGTATTCCGTCTGAAAACAAAACATAAATCACTTAACTAAAGGTGTTGTCATTCTGAAAACTCGTGGAATGAGAAAGGACGAACGAATCTCATCAATCAATCACTGCAATCACTTAATGACTTTAGACCTCTTAATGAGTCATTTAACAACAACGAAAACCTCTCAAATCATTCATAAACTTAATTGGAAGTAAAATAACCATGGCAAGAATCGCATAAAGGCTCTTTTTACATTTAAAGCCTTTTAAAGCGATGGTATAACTTTAATCGATTGACATAACTTTCTTAAATGACGAGAATCGATCGGCTTAACCAAAAGGTTGTCACGAAATAGCCAGCTTCTCTTTTCAAACGGAAATATTTTGCTTGCTTTTGTATTTGTAAGATATACAGCACACAAAAACGAGACTTTCTTTAATGAGGGAGCATCAGGTAAACATCTTGATTCACTCAGGCCTTTCCAGATATTTTTAAAGCATCGACAGTGATAGAGATCCCCAAGATCCCTAAAACAAATATTTCGCAATAAACATAAAGCTCTTCATTTTAAAAGGTGTTTACATTTATGAAATATTTTCCAATTGTCACTAAATATAAAAAAAAGTCTTTTGAGGTCAGATTTTTCAAAACACAGTATACTAAAAAAGTTAAAGCAAGATAAACCAGATAGTACCCTCGCTTGAATAATGAAATTAAAAGTAATTTTTTAATAGTCGAGTATTAATATAAATAAGTAGTAGTTTTCCTTAAGAGAAGATTGGCATATAAGGGGCATTTGCAACGTAAGGATAGGAATGTGTAAGTTTCCCTCAAATATGGGTAAAAATTCTATATATTAATACGCTAAACATCGCTAAAACGTGTGTGTTCACAACGTTTTGTAAAAAGTTTTCGAAAATCTAACAAAGCTCTACAAAGCCTCCTCTTCATGGCGTTGAACCATTACTTTATGCAGATTTCCTACTACTAAACTAGCTTTGAGACGCCAAGATACTGTTTTCTATACAGGAAGTTTGGAGCTGGATGGGTTAAAATCAACCTTCTTCCCGAATATTATTTTTCATTTTGAAGAATTCTTATTCAGATGCTCTTTAAAACTTTCTGTTTACAATAGCAGCTCCCTATCACTTTCAAAATTTTTCAAAGTCTTTCAAAGTCACCCTCGAATGTCCAGCCGCGATGGCCAGCGGCGATGGTCAGCCACGATGGCTAATAAAGATCTAAAAAATAATTCTTCCAAGCCTTTTCTTAATTGTGGTTAAAAATTGCAAAGCAATGTAATCTTTTTTCATCTTTCTCTCCTATAATCAAAATAGTATCATCGATTGGCAGCTATCTTTCTACTGTTAGAGTTTTTTAGATGTGTAGTACACTGGATTGGGACACGCAGCGTGCGACGCTGCGCATAAGGCTAGTTAAAATTTATATCTCGATTGGTTGACAAAAAAAGGAAGGTTAAAAATCAAGGTTTTGAGAAAACCCTTAACAAATGTGATGCCCAAGGTGGAACCCAAAACTATCACCCGGTGTCACTAACCCTGCACATAATGGAAAATTCTGAAAGATTTTGGGAGAAAATATTGTTAAAAATATTATTAAATATTGCCAAAACCAAGCATTTTAAACATGACAGCAAGATTGTCATTGATTTGAAAAAGATTGCATGTACTTGCTTCTCTTTTCAGTGTTTAAAAAAAGGCTGTCACTCGTTTTCAGCCTTCTTTTGTGCGTCCAAAGGATTAAAACATATCAAATTATTCTTTTAAAAACCTATGTGTCGCAAACAGGAAGTTTGAAAAAACCCATCTGTTAGTACTCATTTTCAAATTCTGAAAGAACGAAAAGATATTATCTTGAACATTTTTGTTGCAAAAGAAAGCTGAATAAACTCTAGCTGAGAAGCTCAGCCTACACCGTCTATATAAAAAAAGTCTTAACATGTGCACCACTGGACTTGTGGCTGATGAACAATGTGAACAATGAATTTTGCCTTATGTTTTACAATGAAGTGAATACAGTGACTCTCATGTTGTCTTCTGACCAGCCGCCAGAACCCTTGGAAAACCAACGAATCCGGCTAGACTTGGACTCACAACCATGCCATTTGCGGGCATCGGGTCCATATGGAGCCAGAGGACAGGCTAATAATAATTTGATTGGAAATTGGCGAATCTGATCGGCTACCTTATCAACGGCCTTTTTTGGCATGAAATTCAAACCACTCTACACAAATTCAAACAAGGTCAGAAAAACTCTCACTGAGTATCTCCAAATGGGATATTTTCTTAGGTGGTGTAAGTTTTGGTTAGAAAGTATGGATCTCCAGACTTCATCAAGAAAAAATATCTATGTTACAAATTTTTCCTTCCTGGAGATATGAGATATGAAAGTTTTTTTTAATCCTATTTTTGTTACTGCCACACATCCAAGCTTCAACCTCTTCGAAATAATTTAAAATCATCAAGCTAGCACATAATTTGGGAGAGTTTGTTGAACAGTTTTCAAGACAAGCAACTTGTTTCATTGCTCAAAATATTTGGTTCAGCAGAAATGTTTTCATTTGATTGTTGAGAGAACTTTTGGATTGTTAGTCCTCTGAAAGTATGACAGCAGTAACTGAACCTGCATTTCAGGGAAAGATCTACTTGAAGACAATCTACCCTGCACCAAGTCAGTATAGCCCTAACTCTTCATAAAAAATTTAGGAGAAGCGCATAAATTTGGAATTTGTACCCAATGCTGCACTCAAGCTAAAGTCCTGCAAAAGCGGGACAAAAATCAGTTTTTTGAAGTTTACAAAAAAACAACACAGAGACAGTTAGGGAAGCCATCCAGGGATTCTGCCATTCTATCAGCCAGCAAAAACTAAATGACACTTGCATGTAAACTCAAGTTAATCAAATTTATCAGTTTATCAAAAAAAACCGAAAACATTACTATTTCCCAAATTATCCTCCACAATGAGGGCGCCCTTTTGGATCTATTGTAAAAGCCATTTAAAATGGTGGACGAAATTGCAAAAGACAACCTGCCCGCTGCTTTGAGTGTGATAACGCCAAAACACCCAAAATGATCATCCAACATAGGAAAAATTAGTTGCCACGTGAGTTAGGTCATGGTTTCAGTGAACATCAATAGTTATAAGAATTTCTGAAATGCTCAACTTCAGTAGACTTTGAGCTGCTTTCAGTGCTTCATTGAAAAGCTAGGGTGTTTGTGGCGACGGTGTTTTCATGTAACTAATTAGATGCTGTTTTCAAGCGGTAAACGAGCAACATAACACAAACATAAAAAAACTGTTGATACTGATTCCCTGTGACGTCATTTTCACCTAGGATGGCCTAGGTGAAAATGATCAGCCATTTTTTAAGAGATGATAGAAAGAATATGTACATGATGATAGCTGTTTATCTTAGGATCTTGAAGTTGATCAGGTAACTCTCCTCATCCACATTCTGTAGATGACTGATGTTGTTTTTTCTGAAAGCTTAATTTCCTAGTGTGACTAACAGAAATATCAAAAACCAAACTGTGAAATAGAGCAGATAGGTCTCTTGAGGTTTGCTTGACGATAGTCCCTAACTGGATTTTGCCAAATCAGCCTAGCTATTAAGTTAATTCCCAGGCTGCTGGAGATGATTATCAATAAGTTATTGTGACCAAGGTATACCAGACACAATCAATCTAATCCTAACTTGTCAAACCAATCGAGCAATCGAAATAATCAAACTCCATTGAAGGCTTAAAGTTCGAATAAAAACATATTAATCAATCTCAAAAAGATTTTTTTTAAATTTGTGAGTGTTTAATCGAGTTTGATCAATGGGTTGCGGTTAGATCAGTTTGCCGTATATCAGCTTCTGTTCAAAGCCAAATTTACATTCGTAAATCCGAAAATTACTTCCGATAGCGAATTACACATTTGTTTTATATCCTTTAAACATCAGAGGCGGCGTGGGCAACTTGCAACAGAGGGGCTACGGACTTATTGACTCAGAACTTACATTTGAAGAACACATTGCAAAGCAAGTCAAAAAAGCAAACGCGATACTTGGCATAATCAATCGAGGATTTGTAAATATGAGTACAAGTACATTTAAAACATTGTATTGTGCGTTTGTTCGCCCGCATCTGGAGTACGCTCAGTCAGTATGGTCTCCGTTTCTACGTAAACACGTAAATCTGATTGAAGGAGTACAAAGACGGGCAACAAAACTTGTTCAAAAATGTCGTGATATGTCTTATGAAGAACGATTGCGTGAATTAGATCTTCCTATGCTCGAGTTTAGAAGACACTTTTGTGACATGGTCCAACTTTACAAGCACATCAACTATTAAGAAAAAGATACCATCCCAAACAAGATAGCCCGTCGAACGCGACCAAACAGAAGGCACAACTTTGAGATGATTCCAAACTTTGGAAGCGATGGACTCCGTGGTGTACAAACGAATTCCTTCTTTTATCGAACTATACCAACCTGGAATAAATTGCCAAAAGATGTCGCTGAGGCAAAGACAGTCAAAGTCTTCAAAGAAAGACTCAACACTGCATGGAGTAAACACCTGAAAAGATTCAACACAAG
This sequence comes from Clytia hemisphaerica, assembly GCF_902728285.1. Taxonomy (NCBI): domain Eukaryota; kingdom Metazoa; phylum Cnidaria; class Hydrozoa; order Leptothecata; family Clytiidae; genus Clytia; species Clytia hemisphaerica. The sequence continues at coordinate 825,314 of NW_027104280.1, read as the reverse complement.
ACAATTGTAAAATACGTATAATCACGATCAGTTCCAGAGGCCCTCGTGCGCCTAGAACTTTGTTACATTATAATAATAATAATAATTTGGCCGTTAAGGGGGGGGAGGGGGTCGAACATGTGCCGTTAAGGGAAGGTCGAAAATCTCTTTAGGGGTCAACTCACCACATATCAATTCTTTTCACCAGAAAATATTGATTTTTGAGACGTTTATTCCATACAAATGTTACTTTCCATATTTCTTTTCCTCCTTTTATCAACTAAGATCTGCTAAAGTCACATACCTAAAGTATTCACTTCGCTATTTTTTAGAATAATTTTAACCAAAACAAACGACCCGATGTTTATGTCTCGTGTTCCATTTGTTTAGACGGTCCGTGCGGCCCTGGAATTTCGCAGACGGTCGGTTTTTTTTCTTTGAAATGCCACTATTCTTTTGATTATGATTACGGAGATAATTAATTTGCGCAACTTTCGGAAAAAAGTTTAGAAATTATCTCCGTTATTTTTAAAATGCAAGCTGAGCGAAGCCGTAGCGATATTAAAGATGGCTGACGAAACAACGATGAAAGTGAAGGAGAAAATTTAGAGTTTCATCGATTTTTGACAATTTTTTAACTTTAGAGAATTTGATGGCCGTTAACGTAGAGGGGGGGAGGGGGTCAGAACCATAACGGCCAGATGCCGTTAAAAAATTCGAAAGTTGGATGTCAACGGCCCCTAAGCACTTCTTTGAATCATCATTCGCTAAGAGTTTTTGTTACTTAACCCACATTGAGTCCCGTTTGAGTTTTTTCATGTACCCTTATTGAAATTTTCAAGTCGAAATTCGGCGACACGGTAGGGCCAATACCCCAGAGAGCCGAAAATAAGGTCCACTTTTAAGGTTCACACATACGTTGCGCACATTGAATTTGGCAAATCAAAGATAGATGGCGGCAAGAGATTTTGTTGATTGCCGACTTGATTCTTTGGGATTTATTAGATTTTAAAAACCCGACAAAATCTACTACCGACCGACCGACCGACTTACAAGTGTTACGCGTAAGCCAAATCGCGTATTACGAACAACCTCTAAATTGCCGAGTACAGGAGAAAAAAAACGAAATTCAAAATGGCGGCCAAGGCCACGATGATAACTATCAAAAATCTTCGTTTTTCATTCAGCTATTGCAGCTCAATAAATCAATGAAATAATTTGAAATAAAAAGTAAACAAACCTTGAACCTTTCATGAATCCAAATAAATAAAAGTATTCATCTAAAGTGAAGATTACATTTCAAAATAAAACGATTTCCAAACCAACCTAAAGTAAGTCTCTGCCAACTAAAAACTTCTCTGCGGGGTCACTGACAAGGAGTTACGACTTCAGACTTTAGATTCCAATTCTTGTACAGGCTGCAACTACATTGCCAAATGATATGTATTACAAAGACTTCCAATTGGGTCCATAAGTTAAGAAAATGAGATTATCTTATAGCACGGGGGTTCTGTTTATAAAAACAAACTTCAAAATAAAATTGTTAATGAGCTTGTTACTTAACATATCACTTACTTACATAATTCATTTATGATATAACACCCCTTTCTTAAATAAATGGCCTCTTAAAGTCTTTAATGTTTGCCGCAAGAAGGAAGAAAAATTTAATTTGACCCCCGGTTTTTCTCTCGTTTTCTAGTCATTTCGCGCGTGTTAGTCAGTGTAGACCTAAAGCTCTAAAACAGCATCTAATAACATGAAAACCAGAATATAATTCTTCAATGGGAATCAAAACTATAAAGTGCACTTACAAACATCAATTTGTCAGATCTAACAAAATTAATAACCACACTGTCATCATTGACAATAAAACAAACGATTTTCTGTCAAGAGCCTTGTAAACATTCCAACAACTTCCATCGAAATGATCTATCACAGCTCAGTCTACCATTTTTAGCGCGGTTCGTGGATTGAGCCGAGAACGCTCCGCGAACTCCTGCGCGGGTGAAAAACTTCAATCTGCCAATCATAAGAGTACGCGAAGCGATTCTAGCTTTACGATAGTGGCGCGGGTCATCAATGGATAGTATTCAAATATCATTATCCCTTTATTTTCATTCCTAGAACTTTTGCAAAAAAAAGGAAAAATAGAAAAGTTGTATTTTTTACTGCTCTATTCACATACTGAATTTGAAAGATCTTCTATGTGGCGTTTTTTTGCAAACTTCAAAAAACTGATTTTTGTCCCGCCTTTGCGGGACTTTGGCTTAAGTGCTCGAGTGCAGCATAGGGTACAAAGTCCAAACATGCGTTTCCCGTAATTTTTGTGTGAAGAGTTAGGTCTATACTGTTAGTGTAGACACAACTTTAATCCGGGGAAATGAAGCGTTTTCATTGGTCTAAAATCACAGATGGTCACGTGACCAGAATTTTTATCCAGGGAAATGCCGTGGCCGCAATGTTTTGCTTTAGTGAGATTGACCATTTTGTTGTTTAGATTTGAGCGGGCGAAATTCCTGTACAAACCAAAATATGGCTTTGTTGGAATACCGGTTGAAACACTTGTGGACTGACTGGATTTGAAGTTGTTTTATGACGCGAACAGAACATATTTTAGATAGTCGCCAAATGCAGATTCAAAAACTTTTTTGAGATCCTTTGAAATATGCAGATTCACCGACAGTATTTATCGAATTACCAAAATACCGACCCAAAAAATTCATTTTACCGTCACTTTTCCCTTAAGAACACGGAAACACCGACGCAAAAAAGGGTCAATAGCGACACACCGACAAACCCGTACGTCCCCCTTTTTACAGAATTTCAAAAAATATGTTAGTTTTGGAGATATATTGAAAAGTTTAGACATTGGTAGTTCGCGTTCGTGTTTCGCGTTCCCAAACCAAACGCACGTGTGGTAAGAACATGTTCAAAAATCTGAGGCAATGCATTGGACATCTCAAAATTCACTAAAATCGGTTTTTTGCTATAAAATTGACATTTCTCAACATTGGGGTCTGAAATTTTCAGAAAAGACCCGCTGCAATATTTAAAATGATACCGCTTTGTCAAAATGTCAAAATTTGCATTCAGTACAGAGAAATGATAAAAAATAACATTGTTACTATTTTATCTCATGTGTGTAGTAATAAGTTAGTTCATCGCTAATAACTCACTTAATTGGTTAGAATTACCTATTTAGGTAGTCCCAATGTCTTCAGGCCAGTGTGTAACATAGGTAGAATTCAAGATATTGATAAAAATGTAACATTGCACAAATAATGACAATTTCCTTCAACATTTTCATTGTAACAGTGATCTACCAAAGTTTATAAGTTATTATGATGTATGTTTTGAATCAAAAGAACTATAGTGAATTTGAATTAAGTTCAATGACACAAAAAATGATAAAATTGTAACAACCTGTCAGTTTTTCAAGCTTCCGTCCGAAGATTTTTCTAATTCTGCCATATCTAATTTATTGTTATCAAACCATTTAGCTTGGTCATTTTTCTTGGTCAATAACTATTGATTACACTATTTGAGTAGTAAAACTTTCCTAAACCTTTTTTCATTGTCATTTTCGTTAGTTAAAAGCTGGCAAGCTTATGATTGAGATATTACAAAATTTTCGAGTATGAAGACTTCTGAGTAGTCCAAATTTGTTTGCTACGTGCGTTACATTTTGATCAGATTTTGTACTTGAAAGTAATCTTCTCGTTATAAAATATATGTTGATTTGGTAAGTGAAGGGTCCTAGATAGGATATAATGAATCAGATGCCTTTAAAAAGACAAAATAGTGATATTTATGTAACAATATTTATAAAGTTCCAAATCTTTTCATATGTTACAGTTTTATCAAATTTTTGGGATTTAACTATGTTTCTTATGTCTTAAATCCTAGTTTTAAGTTCAGTTTGAAGTAACAGTTCACAAAATATCATTCAATAAGAAACAATTATACATTGTATAAATTCACTTGATGATAAACCTATCTAATTTAGCCTAAAATTCAGCATCTTCACGGTGATATGTTTTTTGTTACATTTTTATCTTATTCCTGTTGATAAAGAAAATTGAAACTTTTTGAAATCGATAGTTGGAATGCTATGAAGGGCTTAGTTTGAGTTTTTTTGTCATAAACAATAAGTCTTTCAAAAAAAGGATTGATAAAATTTTCCATTTCTTGCTAGAAAAAGTGTTACAAGTTTATCCATTTCATTGTATTGGAAGCTAATTTCTTGGAAATAAGCTTAGAACATCCCCTTCTACCCATATTGAAAATTTCAGAGCAATACGACAACTATAACTCAAGTTATTAAAGCTTTTATCATTTTTCAAAATTTTGCTTTGTTACATTTTTATCATTTTTTTGTTTTGGAGTAATTTAACACTTGTTTCAGATGTAGTCAACTTTGTCTTGAATAAAGTATATATTTATAAAGAGGATTTATTTTTTGAAAGGACTGACAAAAAAACAAAACATCTAACCAAACTTCAATAGATTTTATTGATAAAAATATAACAAGAATCCAAATGTCCAAAAAACAGCCAAATTTTGCCTCAGATTTTTGAACATGTTCGTAAAAAATAGGGGGAAAATAAGAGACTATACATCCTGGAGTATGATATCGTTTACCAACTGTAAAAACTACTGACCTGCTTTGTAAGGACTTGTTACGCACGAGCGAGCGCAGCGAGCGAGTGCGATTCTTTTGGCAAAAGCGCGGGAAAAAAAGCTGATATGCGGAGTGATAAAATCGATTTTTACCCTTTTTCAGCCTCGTTTCCATTCAGACTTTCGTCGTCGTGTGCAACTGTCTTAAGTCCCAATATCGAGAATTATCGCCTGTACCCGACTGTATGTTGGAAGCATTACGTAATGGATTTTTTCCAAATCAAGCTCCGGCGTGAAAAACAGTAGGATGTTTTTCATACGACGATGAATACGTCATTTCTTCGAGAAACGTGGCTTGAAAATATAACTATCCTTCTCGATCGGGAAACGTCGCTCGGTTCGGAAGCGTATTGTTGATCGGACCATACTGCCTTTTAACAGTCAAAACAAAGATGGCGGCAAAAATAAACAACTGGTTGCTACCGCTCTTTCGTTCTTTTTCTTTGGTTTTTATGCTTCAATGAGTTGAATTGGATCATGATTTTTGTGTGATTGTTACAAGAAATGGTTGATGATGAAGTTTTCTTATTATTCCATCCTGAATTTGATGTTTCGTTTGGTTTGGCATGAGAGATTGATGCAATCTCTTCTTGAAAAACAGGATATTTTATCCAGTCGATATTTTATCAACTTTCACAACAAACTAACTTCAATTTTGCCCATATATTTACACAAATTCTAACAAGGCAGTTGACTGAATATTTATGGATAAATCTGACCATGCTATATTTGAAAAATTAAATACTTGTGACATCAAAAAAGTTTGAACTCACTACTTTTTTATGATGGTCAGATGGTAGATGCGACACCCAACAAGGAAATGGTTGTGGTTGGATATGAACTGGTTAGCTTTAATGTAAAAATTTAAACCCAGAGCAAAATTTACTGATTGATGATTGATGTTTTAAAAATGCAACGTGGAAAACTTTTGGTTGTGAATTTGGACATTTTCTTACATGTGCGTTTAAAACGTGGAAATTCTTGCTGTGAATTTGGACATTTTCTTCTACGTGCATTTTAAACGTGGAAAACTTTTGGTTATGAATTTGGACATTTTCTTCCACGTGCGTTTAAAACGTGGAAAACTTTTGGTTGTGAGTTTGGACATTTTTTTGCACGTGTGTTTTTTAAAACGTGGAAACTTTTGATGTGAATTTGGATATTTTCTTCCACGTGCATTTTAAACGTGGAAAACCTTTGGTTGTGAATTTGGACATTTTCCTCCACGTGCGCTTAAAACGTGGAAAACTTTTGGTTGTGAATTTGGATATTTCTTCCATGTGCGTTTAAAACGTGGAAATTTTTGCTGTGAATTTGGACATTTTCTTTCACGTGCTTTTAAAACGTGGAAATTTTTGCTGTGAATTTGGACATTTTCTTTCACGTGCTTTTAAAACGTGGAAATTTTTGCTGTGAACTTGGACATTTTTTCCTCTTGCGTTTAAAATGTGGAAAATGTTTGTCTTTAACTTGACATTTTCTTCCACATGCATTTAAAAAATGTAAAAAAATTTAGCTGTCAGGCAAAATTAAAAAAAAATGTAGTGTTTCCGGAATGCGGGTGAAGGAAAAAAGCTTTGATGCGGCCGGCCAGAAAAAATTTTTTATTTGATTTTTTTGATGACTTTAATAATATATAAGATCATTGAAATAGAACTTTAACAATAACTTTTATGTACAAACAGTATGAAGTAAGCCCTGAATATACTAATGTATCAACTACTAACTAACAAACAATTCGTGATCTACAAGTGGGAATATCTAACCAAACTACTTTTATAGCTTAGTAAATGCTCCAACTTGATTTTTTTTATAATGAACTATACTGTATATAGATGAACCCATGGCTGTGGCCAGATCAGAAAATTATTATTTTTCACCCGGTTGGTTTCCAGAAACGCTACATTTTTTTATTTTTGCCTCAATTGAAAATTTTTTCAAGCAATATTCTGGCATGAAGACTTTTTTTTCTTTTTGGAAATTTTGGAAATTATGATAGCCAATTATGTGACATTTTTTGCATTTGCAGCATGCTTTTGAAAATTACAAAATGCCTTCTGCTAGGGGAATTTTTTCCTTTCGGCGTTCTTTCAGATTATGAAAATGTTTCCAAGTATAAATGAGATTATTTTTCTTCTTTTGCATTACACTTTTTTTATATAAGAACCAGTAAAATTTTTCTGAGCCTCGACTGTTCTTCTTTTTTTTCACTTTAAGCTTCTATCATGTTCTTATTAATAGGATGTAAGTCAGGTACTTTAGAAATCATACCCAATTTTTATTACTTTGACCCCTAAATTGATTGAAATTGAGTAGTTTCAGGCTCAGCATTTTTCTTCAATTGTTCTTATATTAAAAAAGTGTATGTTTGAAATTATGAAATTGTTTCCCTGTTTTGAAAGTTTTTTACTTTTTGACATGCATTTCAAAAAATATAACTTTTGGATGCTATAATTTTTTACCTTTTTTTCAATATTTTTTATATTTTACCTTTTCTCCAATATTTTATATATTAAACCTTTTTTCCAATATTTTATATATGAAAGTATATGCAAAATATTTCATCTATTTTGAAAATATAAATTTTCCTTTGGTTTTCTTATTGTAAAATATTCTCAATTTTTGATGAACAAGATCAATTTTGTAGATATACATTAGCCCCTGATTTAAGAAAACGAGAAAAGAGAAAAAGTATTTTAGTTTGAAATTTTAAGATATTTGAGTTAAAAAAACTTCAAAAAAGCAGTTTGTTTTGAAAATAAAATATAAACTTTCTTTTGGTTCACCAAAGTTTGTACATGTTTAAAATGCATTAATAGAAATTTTCCTTGCTCCCGTGACGATCATGAAAATTACCAAAAAAGGTTTGTTCACCATGCAAATATCGCGAAAATAGCCCAAATCATGCCTCGAATTATTTCCCGATCACGCATCACGCAATCGGCTGGGTACAACTTTTTAAAATTTTATCATAAAATGGCTAACTTTCTCATTCCCGGGAAAACATACCTGCCACGTCTCCGGGATCTTTTTTCTTCTAGGCGTCTCCGGCTAAAATCGGTGTTAAATCTACTTTTGTGGCGTTTTGGTCCTTTTCTTTTACACTAGCAATCGGAAAGTTTCGCTGGGAATAAGGAAGTTCTACGGTATGTAGTGTAAAAAACCTTTCGCTTGCGAACACGAGATTTTCGTATCGTGCGTAACCCCTTTTACAATTGATAAGCCTGTGTAGGTAAAACCAGTAAACCATAAAAAACTGAGCAATTTGATGTGGATGGTGGATAGTTGGTTGTTCTCACTGACCTTTCTAAACCCTGAGGAATTCTTAAGGGTCAGTCGCGTCCAACTGTACAATAACACTACAAGGTATAGTTTACGAGATCACTATTGTGGGAAGGTCTTAAGTTAATATGATACAGCTGAACCCGGCTGTACATAGTACTTTATATCTTCTCCTTTCTATCACAGTAAGCGAGCCGCGTGAACAAGATCTTTTTATGGTGATGTAATATTATCTGGTTTGGCCAATCAAACACTAGTTCGGTGACATCATTGCTAACGAACTTCTTGAAAGTTCCGAGAAAAAGATCAAAACAAAAAAAAATCTGAGAGAACAGCAAGTCACTGAGAAGTTTTGAAGTTCAAACAAGAAAAAATTGTAAAAATTAAAGTAACAGGTATGTTTTCCATTCTACTTCTGTAACGTATATGTATTTTCGTATATGTTTTGATTTGCTTTCTCTCTTTGAAAACAAAGTATTGAGATAGCACAACAAAATTATAATCATTCTAAAAGATAGAAAGTAAAAACTGTACGTATATTTTTTTCTCCTATTTTTCTCTGTTATTTTTTTGTGAATTTGTCTTTCATCTTCAGAGGTTTTGGGTTTCATCTTCAAAGGTTTTTGTATACATCAAACCAGGGTTTATCAATCAAAAAATATTGAACTTGATTCCTGATCATAATTGCAAAAGTTATTGACCCCATCCAGCCAGTCACATTTCACCAGCCGTTTAAGGCAAGTACGATGGCCCATTGAATAACTATTACAACATAATATTTTTTTTCTCGTCTGATTGATTCAATTGATTTGTCTTTTAAACAGCTGGGCCCGGTTGTTCAAAAGTCGATTAGATTAAATCTCGATTAGCGCTAATCGCGATTATATTTCGATTAGTTAATCCTGGCGATTAACTTCCGTTGTTCGAAAGTCAGATTAACTAATCGTAGACATTTTGCCTGTGTTTTCAAAAATATTAATCTTGACGTCACTTTTTGAACGTTTTCAAAACATTCGAAAATCTTTTTTCGTTCGAATTTCTCACTTCAATGCAGCGACTTCACTTTTTTTGTAGGAAAAAGCTTCTTAATCCTCGTTAATGACTGACTGACTCAATGGCTTTCATATGTTTATCATAGTCTAATTCATAAATGTTTAATATGCTTTTTATGATAAATGAGGGTACCTCCCCAGCTGTTTTTCTTTCCTTTTCGGTCTTGTCTTATCGGTTCATAGCCATCGATCTTTATCTTACTGTCCTCAATCTTTTTCGATAAGTGTGTTTCAGTGACAGCCAAGATGCCAAGGTTTGATTCCAATAGTAATTGTTTAGTTTGACCCAACTTGTTGACGAGTCCATTCACATTTATGTGGCCAAATTTCAATCCTTTCTTGCCAATTAGATTTGCAATGCCAGGAAAAGCTTCAACACTTGCTTCATCTTCGTTTCTGTTGTTGTTTGCCATCATTATTATTCACATCTCAAGATCAGAACAAGAACTTTTCGCTTCAGGAAAGCGCAGGTTGATCGCAACCCTGGTGATGCTGACTTATTGATGGGTTTTACAGCATTAACCCGTGAACCATATACTTTTTGAAATTTTGTGTTCTATTTTGTATTCTCCTTCTTGTTATTTTTCTCTAAAAAAGAAGAAAGGCTTATTCACTAATTCTTAATGGAGTGATTTTTTTTATCTGTTTCCAGACTGGATTCCCTTAAAGGTCTATCAAGTCATGATTGAAACTGAAAAAACTATATTTGATTGAGCTATATCAAAATCCAGTGAACTTAACCTGACTTAAATTTTTCAATTAACATTTGGTTGAATCAAATTTTTTCCTAATCATGAAGTCCTCTGTCAATTTACTGTAAGGCATGTCCAAATTTTTCAAATTTACCTTAATTTCTTATTACCATTTCTACTTGTCGAATCATATCACTTCGTTCATTGAAAGAAGCATATTGGAGTGTAGATCACTGAAATGGCTGTGCCATAATTAAATTTTTCACCCAAAAAAAGATATTACGTAAAAACCAAAAACTGCTGACGTTATTCCAGTGATCTACACCCCAATACACTTTCTTCCAAAATGTATGAATTGACATGATATGACCAGTGGAAAATGTGATAAAAAATTTGGAAGTGCCTTAAGTTGCTCTAAAGTCATGTTTAATAATTCAAATACTTCAACATAAATTGCGGGTGAGAGAATATTTCATGTATAATATGGCCTTTTTGCCCTAAAAGTAGCACTTTTAGCAGGTATGCAGAATTTAATTTTGCGGATTTAAATTAAATTCCGCAAAAATTGTTCCACAAAAACTTCTTCCCTTAAGGTACATTAGGCCTGATTAGGCGAGCAGAATACATTACAGTAGTTCAAAAACAAATTTAGTGCATAAAAAGAGATAATTTTTTTTTAAACAGTTTGTGAACATTTAGAGAATTTAATTTCAATTTTTACTAATGATGGTGATCGAAAGACACTGAAACGTCTAAAATATATGTTTTTAAATTTTATTCAAATAAAATGAAAATGCTTCTGTGCTTGAACTTCACATTGAAAATATTCAGGAGGACCAATCAATTTAAGGATACATTAAGCAAGCATGAACTTTTAAATTTTTTACAAATTTTAGCCTTTTGTTTCAAAAGTAAATGTCTTGAAAATTCATTCTAGGGCTAATTCAATTCTCAATCTAATTTGATTTTGTTGGTGTTAGTAATGGTATAACTTTTTCGGCCAATCATTATTATATATTACCTATTTTCCTAAATTGCCATTAAAGTCATACAATTGGAATTACTAACACTAACAAAGTCTAACTAGATTGAAAATTGAAGTAGGGAACATAAAATTGTAATGGAAAGATAAATAAATCTTGATATTGACAAAACATGAGCTGTTAGAAACGAACAACTGAGGAAATCTGTGAGTAATTTATGTTTGAGTTGTGCCTTAATAAACTAACCTCTGAGTTTCCCAGAAAAATATCTTCAATTGAACAGGCTCTAAAAGCTTAATTAGCATTTTAAATCATTGTCAATTTTTCTTTCTTTAGATATCAACCATGGTGAAAGGAGGCCGTAAAATACGCCCCGACCAAATCGAGCCATACACATTGACACCTCCGTCATGTAATGGAAAAGGACCGCCCATGTTTGCATCACCCACCAAAAACAATGAGATGATTCATTTTGAATGCACTACTGAGGAAATGAAACGACAGTTCGAGCCACCCTGTACAAAAAGTTCAGCCGAGAAGCAACAAAAGTGTGGGAAACTTGGAAAGCCTATTCAAATACAAGCCAATCACTTTCCTTTGGATATCAAGATTCCAAATGGCGACATTTACCATTATGACGTGACATTTATCCTTCCAAACAAGGCAGAGGTGAAAAAATCACATAAATCTCTATTGATCAAAGTCATTGAAAAAGTTAAAGAACAATATCAGAGTACTCTTGGTAATCCAAATTCTATTGTTTTTGACGGACTGAAAAATCTGTATTCGAATAGAGAATTGTTCCAGGGACTCTTTGAAGGAACTGTGAAAATAAACGATGGTAAAGATTCACCCCGCTTTATTGAAGTTGGTGTCAGACTCAAAAGGGTTGGCAATAGTTTGCCAGTGAACTATATGGTGAGTCAATACCTCCAATCAGGAAGGAAAGGAGCTGCTATTCATGATTCGTTGCAAGTTTTGAATATCATTCTTGGAATGACACCTTTGTTACATTACGAATGTGTTGGACGAACACACTTCAACCCATGTACAGGAAACGGATCCATCCTGGAGATCGGTCATGGTAAATCGATTTGGGTTGGCACCTTTCAATCTGCTCGAATCGGATGGAAACCATTTCTCAACATTGCCGTCGCCAACCGACCTGCATATAACCAGCAGCCTGTCATCCAGTTTTTAATGTCAGTCCTCAGCAGCAAAGATCCCAGATGTCTGTCTAATCTTCACCCGAAAGATAAAACGAAATTAGATCGTGAAATCAAACAGTTAAAAGTTCGCTTTACCAGACCGGATGGACAGAAAAGGGAATATCGTGTGAACAAACTCGTCGACAGTGCAGAACGTTTATCTCTGGATATGGATTCGCCAGATGGAGGAAAGCGAAAGACCACAATTCAACAGTACTTCAAAAATCAATACAAATGCAACTTAAAATATCCTTCGTTACCATGCGCTCATGTTGGTCCTCCCAAGGGAACAATTTACCTTCCAATCGAGTTTTTGGAGATCAAGAAACAACTAGCTCCAACCACCAAAAAGTTATCCGAGGACGAAACTGCCGAAATGATAAAACAAACAGCTCTGCAACCCAACATCAGAAAACAACGTATCCAAAGAAACTTGAGAGAACTGAAAAACTCTTTTAAAGATGACCCATACGCTAAAGCCTTCGGTTTAGAGATCAACGACAAAATGGCGGAAATGCGTGGACGAGTCTTGGATGCTCCCTCCATCAAGTACAAGAAAGGTAGCAAAGTCAGCGAGTGTCGACACACGGGTGGTAAATGGAATATGACCAGCCAAGATCGAGTCGATCCCTTGAAATTTCTAGAAACCGTATCCCTCGGCAGATGGGGAGTTTTAGATCTTGCCGGACTTCCACCGCAACAAAAGCAAGCTTTCGTGGATGCTGTGGCTATTGAAGCAGGACAACGAGGTCATCACATCGACTATCCGATCTACGATAAAGCTGACGTTAACAACCTCGAAGATGTCGAGAAAAGCTTCAAACGGCTTTGCATGCATATTCAACAACAGTGCAACGGAAAACCCCAGCTTGTCCTCGTCATTGCCCCCTTCAAAGGAAACATCTATCCATGCATCAAATACATCGGTGACGCAGTAATGAATGTTCCAACGCAATTCGTCCTCAAGAAAAACGTCCTCGGTAAGCCAAGACAAGGACCCAGCGGTCAAACCATCCACAACTTGTGTTTGAAGTTGAACGCAAAAACAGGTGGTACCAATCACGGTTTGTTCGTTCGACCTCCAGTGATGAAGAAACCAATCATTATCCTAGGTGCTGACGTCACTCATTCAGCGCCCAGCGAGTTCAAGAAGCCTTCCATTGCAGCTATGGTGGGATCGTGCAACCCCGAAGCATCGGAATATTTCTGTGAAGTTCGCGTTCAAAAACAAGGCAAGGTAATGGAGGAGATCGAAAAGACAGAGGAGATGGTCAAAAGTCTCCTTCAACGATTCCACGAGAAGACGCGCGTCAAACCGTTGAAGATCATCTATTATCGAGACGGTGTCAGTGAAGGACAGTTCATTTCAGTATTGAATCACGAATTGACAGCTATTCGAAAAGCATGCCTCAGTCTTCATCCTGACTACAAACCTGAAGTCACTTTCTTTGTCGCACAGAAACGTCACAACACACGATTGTTCCCTTCAGATCCAAAAGATGGTTTCGGCAAAGCGAGGAACGTACCTCCTGGAACAGTCATCGATACTATGATCACTCATCCCACCGAAACTGACTTTTTCTTGGCATCCCATGAGGGAATCCAGGTAAGTCATTCTTTGTTAATTTTATAGTTAGTGAGCACTGTGTACTCTATTCATCTATTGACTTGCCCAAGGTTTTCTTGTCACTCAAAAGTCTTTCAGTTGCCAAAAGCTGAGGAAGCTTTTCACAGATAGACATTTTCTTTTTCTTTTTTTATGAATGAATGGTTTGTTGTATGGATGTTCAATGTTATCTTTTTCAGGGTACCACCAAACCAACGCACTACCATTTGCTTTGGGACGATAGCAACTTCTCCAATGACGAACTTCAAAGTCTGACCTACAATCTATGTCATCTTTGCTCTCGCTGTGAACGAAGCGTTAGTTACCCAGCACCAACGTACTATGCGCATTTGGCAGCCGCCCGTGCTCGTGAACATCACAATGCTCTGTTGCTTCGTAACCGAAATCGTATTGATTTTATTCCAAAGGAGGACTTGAGAAAAATCGAAAAATGTACTTTATTAAATTATTTTATGTAAAAATCTAATTAGAAAGCCAATTTTATCTTAATTTTTTTTATCAATTTCACGAGCTTGACTATCTCAATCATAAAATAATGGAGCAGCCTCGTCCGTTTTCAGTCTCCAAAATTTGCGGAGCATGATCATTTTGAACCGACATTTTATCGAATTGAGTCGAGTTTTGATGAGATTCAGTTCGTTTTTAATTTGATTTTATTAGAAAAGTATTATCTTATCCTTAAACATATTTATTTTCAGTAGAATTACTTGTAAGTGTTTCAAGGCCGGTCCTTTCAACCGCTACTCAGTGGAAAACGTCATATATTTTTAGTACAATCATTGCAAAGCATAATTCATTCATTAGTCATCAACTTTTACAGTGATTTCGGAATTTCCCTCTGTCCAAATTATTTGCAGACGTCAACTGAATAGTCCACTTATATTAGTCTCTTTGTAATTATCAAATTTTATATTCAAAAATGAAAAATAATGTATTTAATTATTGTAAAGTATTATCAACATCATATATTGAATATTTAAAAAAACCATCATTTTGTAACTTAAAACTCAAATTTGTCCGTATTATTCTGGTGTTATCATAACATGACGTCATACTGCTAAGAGCAATCCATTACGTCATGTTGTTTCTTAGTCAACATTGAACGGTTGTCAAGGAACAAAAGTACTTTTTTTCTCTTATTACACGATTAGTATTAAGACCTCTATTGTTTTCGATATAGCGTGTATGAGAGGAATGCAAAAAATGTGATGCAATGTTTCATAAGTTATTTCTAAAGCAAAGGTACATCGCATTGTTTCGGCAATTGTAATGAACAAATTGTAAGATAGATGGAAGCGTTCTAACAAGTCCTACGGAGAGGAATTTCAATAGTGACAAAGCAACTAAAAGCGGGTTAGCATAAAGTTGGTTAGCTCAAGTTAATAAATAACTTATGGTTTATTTTTAACGTAATTTGAGAACTCTACATCGGGGTAAGCCCGACGCAGGGAATGGAACTCTTTTTACTTTTGTTTTATACCATAAAGCTAGATTTTTGCCTGGAAAAATACATATGGCCCCGTAGCCAGTTGACGTTAGCCTTTTTCTCTTTAAGATAAGATAAGGCGAGGCCCATTTAATTTGTTGTTTTACGAGCCAAGTTAACCCAAAAAGAGGGTCGGTCGGTCGGCGAAAAAATAAAAATAAAAGTAGAATTTTAAGTATAGAATCTCCTAAAAAGGCAGCAAAAACTACTGCATCTTGACAAAAATGCGAAATAGAAAAATAAAAAGACACAATAAGCTCGAATTCATGGATAAAATGACAATGGACATAAAATTCTCAAAACCTTGGAAAAACTACCAAAATTTTGAAAATTTGGCTCGCCTAATTACAAAAATTAAATTTTTAGCGATTTTTGCTTATGTCATCATGAAGCCGAAAAATATCTGGAAAAACCCTATTACTTTTGCTTACACACATTTTTTTTCTTCAAATCTGCCTATTAGAGGTTCTTTTAAAAACAATTAAAAACTCTAAGAAGATATTAATTTAGAATGAGCTAGAAGATAGCCACCGTAGGCATTTTTAAAACTCGAAGAAATTATCTTAATAGCCCAATTATTCACATATCTTTGTTAAAGTGACAAAGTGTTTTTTTTTCTCCAATTTTAATCATCTTTTGACGAATCGAAGTTACTTTTTTCAAACCGTGTTTTTGACCACCCATTCTAAGCGCTATCCTCTGAAGAGCTCCGTACCTGAACTAAAAACTTAAAACGAGAGAACCTATTAGAGTTGCAAAGACTTGCTTTCCATAGTTTGACATGCTTTCCATAGATAGACGTCAGCCTTTGCCTGAGCCCTTGCTTGAGCCCATATATACACCCCCTTCTCACCCACTGGGACCCCTTTCCACTGGAAAAATTGGCCAAAATATCGTCCCTGGTAGAAAATTTTCCTCCGATTTTTGTCTCCAATTAAAATAATCAAATAAACCAATCCCCACTGCAAAATATTTACAATTTTTTCCATCCCCACTGAATTTTCTGACTTGAAAACAAAAGAATTGAAATCCCCAGCCATGAAAAATATAAGAATTGAGATTCAGTATGTTATTTTTTTTCCGCACTGGCTAGAAAAATCCTACCGGGTCTGTGAGAAGGGGGTGTATATATTTCAACTTTTGAATTGAGTGATCCCTATAAAGAGCTTCGGAACTAAAATCTTGAAAATTTAAAGACGGAACTTATTTGAGGTATATTGCATTTATTTGAGGATAAAAAAACGCAAAGAAAAAATTCAATTATAACATTATCGACAAAAAGTTTAGAAAATTAAGCCTGTATGCCGAATTGAAGTATCCATATGTAAGATTGTATTGTAGTAAATTAATTGACTCAATTTTGTTAGACTTTTCAAAAACTTTTGATAAGGTCAACCACTATAAACTATAGGTCTCAAGCCCAAGCATATATGGAATCAAAGGGAATTGCTTGAAATGGATATCTTAAAGATAGTACACAGTATGAGGCTTTTGAACATTGGACACAATGTTTAAGGAGCCAAGCCCTTTTCAGAAATGGGAAAATAGCCTATGATGAAAATTTAAGAATACCAAGAGATATAATTGAAGGCATAAGCAAAACTGGGGCCACAGGAGCTTCTGAAAACATAGACATATGAAAGAGTTAGACTGGAACCCTGTTAGCACGTTCACTAACGAGCCCTATTCCGAAATGGAAAATTTGACCCCTTGGGATTTCGCCAGTTTGGTTTTCAGATGCTCCTGTGGCTCCTTGTACACCTATCGACTTAGTTCAGTGTTCAAAACTTAATTGGAATTCCAAAGCGTAAAAAAGAAAATAGAAAACTTACTTTTCAAAATGGCGTCATTGAAATCACTCCCCACCATAGGCGGCTTTAGACCATGTCAAACTTATCAGAGGAAGAGATTTGTGATTGTAATTTCATTGTCAATAAACGAGCGTCGCACTCCTTCGCATGTTTCCGACGTACTTGATCTATTGTCTTAAATCCGCCAGTGCTCACTGTATGATTGCATTCCTTTAATCCATCAATCGCTGTTTTTATTCTTTTTAGCTGAAATCGAAAACATAATCATAAGTGACAAAGCGAGCATTTTTAACAGCCCACTTTGTAGCCGATTGCTTCTTTAAAAGTGAACTTGGCGAATCCTTTTAGTGGGGTTGTCTAGCATAATTTAAGGGAAAAAAATAAGATTCAGCTGAAACTTTCTCCAGACCTTCTCTATAGGATGGTTATGCCTCAGGAAAAAATCCCCTAAAATCCCACTGGCGGAACATCCTTTTTTCGGGACATTTCTTTTTTCCCCAGGCAAAATCCTAAGGGCAAATTTTTTTGAAAATGTCAAACTCATTTTCAGACATTATCAAGTATACCATTCGAAAGCTCTCGAAAAACTATATAGAAGACTTTTAAACGGTCATAGCCGATTTCCTTACCTAACTCGAGATATTTCATGCGCAAGTTCCACTTTTCGCCACATTTTGGTCTAAAATTGACCATATATAGCATCTTATGCGTGAATTATCTTGAGTTAGGTAATGAAATCGGCTATACCCGTTTAAAAGTCTTCTATATAGTTTTTCGAGAGCTTTCGAATGGTATACTTGATAATGTCTAAAAATGAGTTTGAAATTTTCAAAAAATTTCGCCCTTAGGATTTTGCCTGGGAAAAAAAGAAATGTCCCAAAAAAAGGATGTTCCACCAGTGGGATTTTAGGGGATTTTTTCCTGAGGTAAAAGCATCCTATAGAGAAGGTCTGGAGAAAGTTTCAGCTAGATCTTATTTTTTTCCTACAAACAGCCTGTATTTTTGTAACACGACCCGCTATTTCCCACTATACGATAAACGGGAAAAATGAAACCGCAGAATTAAGACGAAAGAAAATCCTCAAAGATGGGATGAATTTCACTCGCTTAAAATTAAATAAATTCAAAGAAAACTACGCGAAGAAACCTCTCTAATCACGCCGTAAATCACCATGGAGAGAAGCTTATTTCGAATCGAAGGTTATATAGGGTGCACACTTCTTGCTAATTGAATGCGGTTGAAGTACATTACATCCAATAAATTGGGGGTGAATTCTTTCACTTTAAAAGATTTTACAAAAATAATCATGTAATGAATAACAAAACTTGATATCAAAATGATGCGGTAAGGGAACGTCAAACAAGATACTTCAGGCGTACAGACTTTCGCGAGGTCGAAAAATTGTGAAATTTACGACATTTACTTTCGCGAATTTGAGGAAGAAATGTTTTTCGCGAGCATGAACCTTCGAAAATCGTAGGCTTAAAATGAGAATTTTAAAAAACGCCGAAAATTTGATATTTATTACGATTTCGATGCTTTATAGATTTCCAATTTTTATTGAGATTTATTTTGACAATTTTTCGCGAGCATAAACTTTCGCGAAAAAGGCCAAAATTCGCAAAAATCGCTAAAGTTTCTGCTCGCGAAAGTTTGTACGCATAGAGTAAGACATCTTGGAAAGCAGGTAAATGCTATTTTCACAATTTGCACGAGTTTATTTTTCAGGCGAATAGTGTAAACTAAAAAAGAAAGGGAAGGAGATTGGTGTTGCATTAAGACCTCCACAAGAGACCTCGAATTTTCAAAGGAGGAGGATGATTCAGTCGAACATCTTTTTCAGGCATTTTATCAAGTCCACAATAATTCAAAATGAGAGCGACAAGTTTTTCGATTTGTTCATCCGTTGGAACCTCGTGCCATTGTTTGAGCAAGAAATACTTAAGACTTCCATCCAAGTATTGCAACACTTTCTGAAACTGTTGTTTATCAAGATTCTGTTGAACAATGTTAAGCAACCAGTATTCAAAACACCCCATTTGTTTGGTGGACATAATTTTGCTGACGTAAGCATTTTCACCATCATTGCCGAAGAACATGTTGACGGAGATGGTTTGCTCTACTGACGTCACTTGATGCCACCAAAAAGCAGGGAAGAACAACATCTCTCCGCTTCGCACCGTACACTGAAATTGAAAGAATTGATCATTACCAAGGGGCCCAAGCGCTATATCTCGAGCTATAAGCAATCACCAATGACTTACAACGACAGGATTATTTTTGGATATTAGATATTTATAGTTAGAAGTATTACATTTATTCATAAGCAAATATTCAATCGGTGAGTTCAAAGAGTTCAAAAATGTCAAACAGATGTAAGAGGCGGTGTCTGGGTGCAAGCAGCGAGTATTCATAAACAATTCGAAAAAGTGACGACGAATAATTCAAACAAAATACTCACTTCGTAACATTCGACACCATTGAACTTCGGATGTGTTTTAAAATCTGGTGAATCACAATCGACTCGGGACTGAATCGTTCTTCCTTTAGATCCAAGCTCATTGGGATACATGTTTATCAACTCTTTTGCAGGGTATAACCTCACTCGTTTTTCGCCTGATAAAACGATCAGAAAATTATCATCCGGATCGAAATGGCAAAATTCGTAATGTCCCTTACGCACTAACCAAAGGAAAGGACCTCCGTGAAGCTTCTTAACGTACGTTGGGACTTCGATGTCCTTACTGAGTTCTGGTAGCGCTCTCCCAATGTTTTGAACGGCTAAATATGAAGTCCTCGATGCCTCGTTCCCTTTCATTAAATTATCGATATAATTGGCAAATTTCATCGATTGGATGTTGTATTTTTGTCCGATTTTATACGATTCTTGAGCGGTGTTACGGCGCACGAAAACTTCATTATGGCCAGCTTTCTCTTTCATCGATTCTAAAGTCCAATTCAAAGCTTTCCATTCTTTCGTGTAGTTCTTGATAAGTACAGGTTTCTCCGCATTCAAGTATTTTGTTTCGAAATCTTCGACTGAAATATTTTCCACTATGTCTACTTTACTCATTTTTATTACTTTGTGCTGAAAATCAATGTTTAGAAAAAGGGGTTACGCGCGCTCCAGAACGCTTAAGTACGTTCCTCCACTCTGTTTGCGTTGCAAATAATACTGAGGTAGGCCAGGATAATCACGACGATCGGCGAAAAATTTAAGGCTAGTGAAAATACGTTATTTTATCGAGTGTAGAGTCTTGAGAAGCACTAGTGAAAGGTAAACAACAGCTTTTTAATTGGATATTCTTTTTTGCGGGAAATCTGTTAGGCAAAACTAGAGTGCCTTTTCTGGGTAAATATGTCGGGGGAAAAGTGACGAAAATTATAAGAATTAGGGCGACGACATTTTTCCCAGTTGAAAAAAACTTTATTTACCTGGTTTTTTATCCCCGGCCGAACATTTTACAACAATGTTTAGAAAAAGGGGTTACGCGCGCTCCAGAACGCTTAAGTACGTTCCTCCACTCTGTTTGCGTTGCAAATAATATTGAGGTAATCCAGGATAATCACGACGATCGGCGAAATATCTAAGGCTAGTGAAAATACGCTATTTTATTGGTTGAAACTCACTAGCCTGTTACATTTTTCGGCCGTTTTCGTGATGATGCCGATTTGCTATGCTAGTTAACCTCACAAATATTTAGAGTGTAGAGTCTTGAGAAGCACTAGTGAAAGGTGAAAACAACAGCTTTTTAATTGGATATTCTTTTTCCGGGAAATCTGTTAGACAAAACTAGAGTGCCTTTTCTGGGTAAATATGTCGGGGGAAAGTGACGAAAATTATAAGAATTAAGGCGACGACATTTTTCCTAGTTGAAAAAACTTTTATTTACCTGTTTTTTTATCCCCAGCCGAAAATTTTACAACAGCCTCAGGATCTATAAAGTCCAAAATATCTGAAAAACACATTGGCCAAAGGGAATGTAAAAAGAAATTCCAAAATACGAAAATTCTAAAAATCTAAAAAAGTCCCGAAAATCGAGTATATTGCACCGGCCCAGGGGGAGCGGGGGTACCTTTTTTCACCTTCACGAGTCCCAGGTAAATGCCGCAAAAACACATTTCAGTCCCATTCAGGTCGCTTTTTTTCAAAAGAGAGTCCCACGGACGACACGAAGAGTCAATTTTTCGAACCTCTCGCTGAGAGAGCGGAGCAGCCCCTTTAACCAACGTCGTTCCCTGCGTATTATCAGCTTTTTATGCTTTACTGATAGCGCCCTTTTACTTCCGCCTTGTAGTTTCGAATGTTTTTATTCGAAAATCTAATTCGAACGTTATAGATTCGAACGAAAATATTCGATTTTAGTGTTTGCATCTTTTGACAAAATAGAGAAGCATTTTTCGATCCCAGAAGCTTTGTTTCGCAGTTCGCAGTGAGGGGTGTTGCAGATTTTTCAGAGATGTATTTGAAAGTTTCTAGATTGATAATTGAAAATGCAGATGGTGTACAGTATTATTTCGATAGAGAAGAAACCACCCTTGGATTAATCAGATTGAAAGCACTGAGTCTTTTTCTATGTTTTTGTTTCGATATGCATGGAAAAGAAAAGCAGAGGAAAGGAGTTCCATCATAGTTATAAGAGAATTCCATAGTTAGGAAGCGAACAATAGCGCTATTGTTCTCCGGCCCCGATGTTATTGAATTTGATGTTGCTCGGGTCCAATCTCCCGAACAGTCATAAACAAACAAGATGGCGGAAATTTTGCAATGATTCTGTGCCTTATTCTGATTATGTGCTGAATTATTTTGTTGTTTTTTTCTAAATTTTGGTAATGCCTGGAGACTACTGTTCTGTAGTTGGGTGCAGAACCTCCAGAAGTACTGGAATATCTATTTTTAAGTTGCCTCAAGACCAAGGTGATCTTAAAACAAAGCAATGGAGGGCAGCAGTTTTGAATTTTATCACAAAGGATAGAGTGGTAGACAAAAAGTTCCAAGCTCAAATTGACAACGACAGAGTTCGTATTTGTGCAAGGCATTTCACAGAGGATTCAATGTGGCATTGTAAGTATTTCACATACTCTTACTCATACTCCTAAAGGCTCTAAAATTTTTATACAGATTTAGTCTAATGAAGGAAAAAGAATCACATCCCTCTGATAATTTTGTGCACTTTTTATCTATTTTTATCTCCTTTTTCTTTAAAGGTATTACTAAATTATTAAAGGCTGACAGACTGATATTTAGTAAACAAAAGTCCATATTAATCTTACAGTAAGTAGATGCTGTGGCTAATAAAAATTAGGTAAAATATGATTATAAATGTTATTATTTCCTTTAGATGTATCTCGGAAAGCACTGAAAGAGGGTGCAATCCCTACATTGCATGCCCCTCAGAAGTCAATACAAACGGCTCCAAAACCTGAACGATCAACATCATCAATCAATAAACGAATCACGGTACAAGCCCAACAGCAGAAAGCAGCATTGTCAATACCGACACCACCAGCATACAAAGATTACGATAACTTTGTAAAACGGGTAGAAAAGTTGAGCCTCCCTCCTTCATGGTCACTCATCATTTATGTCAACTATGTAGCTGTTGTGAAGAAAAATCAAGAGTTTGTTCTGCCAGAATTCGAAATTTTTACTAACTCCAGCTTGAACATTGTTGTGCGATATTTTGGATGGATGCTTCCTTTGTCTTCTCTACCAGAGAATTCATTCCGCAAGATGACTCTCACCAACTTTTTGGGACAGCTTGAAGGATATAAAGTTTGTCAAGGTATAAGTCATGCCTTTATATGCTATTATCAGATTATTTCTAGGATCTATCTAATGACATATTATTAATCTTGACCCTATCCAGTATGTGATATCTTATACAGTGACTCAAAGTAATTGTCAATCAGAATGGTATAGGTTTCTTTAACACCTAGATCTTGTCTTACGAATATAAAATCAAAATTTTTGTCAAAAATATTGAAAAAAATTATTTTTTTTAAATTTTCAGGTGTTAATTTGGTGGAACCTGAGAAAGCATATCATCTGCAACATCATATCATTCCACGTAATTTTATCTTTGATCATTTATCATCTTCACAAGCCTGTCAGCCTGTCAGTGAGATGAAGTTCATTCGTGCAAGCAAATGCTCTATTTTGACTCATACCGATGGTCCATGTCAACATTGTCAAAGTCTTAGTGTAGTCACAAGATCGCAGGAAGCTAAGAAACGAAAAATTGCATCCACTCCTGCAGCACCAAGAGCTCCCCTTTCAGTCACCTCAGCTGAGAGACTAGCTTTAACAGTGAAACAAAATAGGGAGGTTATCCAATCATTGATTTCGCAAAATGAAAAGCTGACTGCTCAACTAAAAGCTTCGATATGTTCTAGATCTGTTCCAGTCCAGAAAGATTTGAGTGACGACCTGGTTGATATCTTTGAAGGTTAGTCTCATGCAATAATCCTAATAATTGTATCAACTTCATCGAGTGGTTTGTTAAAAGCTATTTTCTTATTTTTTGACTTTTTTCTTTTTAACAAAAGAACTTAATAATGAGTTATATATTTTGTTAAGGCTTGAGTCAAGATATAACTTTTGATGGTGAAACTAAAAAGTATTTGATCAATAATTTTGAATTATTGTTTACTTATATGTAGGAATTCCTGAGGACAAGGTGCCCCCCTTCATGCGCCTCTTTTGGACTGAACAGCAAAAGTATCTACGTACCGACAAGAATCATCAGTTGAGATACCACCCAGATATCATCAAATTTTGCCTATCAATCTCAGCCAAATCATCTGCTGCATATGACCAACTAAGGTTAAATAGTAAAGATGGCTCAGGGATCTTGGTTCTCCCTTCCCAAAGAACACTTCGTAACTACCGGAATCATATCAAACCTCAACAAGGATTTGATCCTAAAATTGTTGCTGACTTAACTGAGAGAACCAAAAAATTTTCAGAACGCGAAAAATTTGTATCTGTGGTTATTGATGAGATGAAGGTTCAAGAAGATCTGGTTTGGGATCGCAGCACTGGAAAGCTTATTGGTTTTCTCGACCTTGGAGACACTGCTATCAACGAAAGCACTATATCCAATGAAACAAAACTTGCAACCCATGTCATGGTGTTCCTTGTGAAGAGTGTCATGAATCCACTCTCGTTTAGCTTTGCAACCTTTGCAACCGATACTGCTTCATCTGCCCAAATCTATTCTTTGTTTTGGAAGTGTGTAAGCATACTCGAAATATCATGTCAGCTTAAAGTAATTGCAACAGTTGCTGATGGAGCTTCAACCAATCGTCGATTTGCTAAAATGAACAGGGTAAGTTGCAGAGAAACAGCTTTAAAAACTCATTTTGAAAACTAGTCCTCTATTTTAGTTTACTTGGTACTATTAGACATGTAGATTATTCTGAAAAATCACAAATTGAAATTTACCACACATTTTATGCACTAGCAAAACTTTTTTAAACCCAAACTTTTATTATTTTAGGATCAAGATGATGTCAAGTGTAGTGAAGTCGTTTATCGTACCATCAATGTATATGCACCCGAACGATACATTTACTTCTTTGCAGATGCTCCTCACTTAATAAAGACATCACGCAATTGTTTGTGGAAATCAGGTCAAGATGGGTCAGCAAGATTTATGTGGAACAATGGTAAGTACTGATAATACTAATCAGGATATTTTATGATAAGTTGACCTTTGTCGAGAAGATTCCAGCTTAAGAAAGAAATTAGGTAAATTGTCATACATCTACTCTACAGCTCATTATTACCCTACTTATATGTCTACACGGTTTTATTTAGAAGCACAAGCTAGATTTCTGTGATGTTAAAGGGTTTTTGTCAGCTGCTTCTCTATCCATATAGTGAATACTGTGTTTTGTTTTTAAGGCTTCTACATGATTTGGCGTCACATCAAAGACCTTTACAAGGAAGACATCGAATTTGGCCTTCAACTCTTACCCCACTTGAAATCTGACCATATCTACTTAAACTCGTATTCCTTGATGCGTGTCAAATTGGCAACCCAAATCCTGAGTGAAACAACAAGCGCCGCCTTATCAGTATCTGGACCAAAGGAAGCGAAAGGAACTGCCAATTTTTGTTTGCAGTTTGATAAATTTTTCGATTGCTTCAACGTCCAATTCAAAAGGAAACACATCACTTCACGTAAACCTTTCTTGAAACCTTATACGGCAGATTCTGAAGATGAAAAGGAAATAGAGCGCTGGAAATTTCTCAATGATTTCCTTCAATACTTGAAGGATTGGAGGAAAAGTATCGATGAAAGGCCTGGCGATTTCACACCAACACAACGAAACAATATGTTTCTGTCCCAGCCTACTTATGAGGGTATACAAATGTCCATCAATTCACTTAAAGAGATTGTACCTTATGTTCTAGGACAGGGATTTGAGTATGTGCTCACCGAAAAATTTTGTCAGGACGATTTAGAGAACTACTTCGGCCGACAAAGGGCAATTGGTGCAAGAAATGATGCTCCTAATGTTAAACAGGTCTTGTCTAATGATTCTTATATAAAGAATGGTTTCGAGAATGGACCTATCCGTGGTAGCAATTGTGAAAAATGAAATATTCATTTTTATTTACGATTTTTGAAATACAGTATTTGTTGTTGATAAAATGTAACTGATGCGAAAATTTACATCTTAATGTACAATAGCCTTTCATTTTGTAGTATATTACCATTTCATATAATATATGTACTAGATCATGGTTTCAGCCCCCCGCCCCAGAAATCTGGAGGGCACCTAGGCCAGGTTAGTAGTGGGGGCTAATGTTTTGCAATCATTAAGATTTTAGGAATGACAAAGGAACAAAAAGTGTCAATTCAAAAAAATTATCGGCTGAATAGGGGTACCTAACTCAAAGCAATTTCTCAAAAATTTCTCAAAAAAACTCGGGGGCACCTGAAAAGTGGGCTGAAACCATGTATATATTTCAAAATATTGAACTACTACTATTATTTTAATTTTGAAGAAAAGGCCAAGCAGTGACAATTAATTCGACAATATATGACTTTGGTGCATTTTCTCAAGCTACAGTAATTAGTTTTTCTTAAATTTTCTATTAAGGCCAGAGCATGTAATTATATTTTTTGAATTCATGTAAAAAACTGTAGATAGTCTTTTAATAATTAACAACAATTTTGATTTTCCTGCGTGCCGGTCAAATAATCATCACCACTAGGCTCTTTTATCAGATTTGTAACATTTACCAATATATAAGGGATGAGCTGGAGTTTTTACAAGATGCTTAACTAATTGGTTATTTTTAAACAATAGAGATGACGCGTTCTTTAGAAAAAGTAATAAAATCGTTTGTCTCAACATTTAACGACCAACAGAGTCATCAAAGAACTTGTAAAAACTCCAGCTTGACCCATATATAAGATGCAGTTTTAAATCTATTCAGTATATTAATCAGTGTGGTATTGTAAATGGTTTTCAATATATTTGAAAAAAAATAACAACGAAAAATTTAATTGCTGCAAATAAATTTCATTGTACTCTTTGTAATTGAAATCAGTAAATAACACAACACTTTGTCATTAATCAGACAATATCTTAATTAATCAAGATCGAAAATAAGAAATAGAAAATAGGAACAACAACCGAGGCAAACTTATACTAATTAGTGTTCAATGTTTGTCTTCTCAATCTTTTCAAGCTCATTTCTCAAGGAGTGCTTGCTAGATGCCTTATTGGCAAACTTGTGTTTCTCTTTAATGTTTTTAGCATAAGAGTGTGCTCTGATCCGCAAATATAAGCCAATTAATTTTTCCAGCAGGTCCATTTCAATGACTTTGTCCGGTTTGAACTCTTGGCATCTAAGAACAATGTCATACCAGCTTCGAATTCTCATACTTTTAAAACATGAGCTCAATAGTACAGGGTAGTTGATGTTGGCAACATGGGAGTTTGTAGCTTGACGAAAAGCAATCTCTACTTCCTTAAAAAGCTCAACTGCTTCCTTTCTCACATACCACATTCCTCCACGATCACGAGCCTTGACATATCGGTACTCATCTGTTGGGTCTATTTTGAATGCTCGTAGTATGGAGAGCATCATTTGAAATGCTTTCTCCTCCCAATGTTTGCTACGTCTTAATTTAGTGTAAATTTTGTGAAACACATGTCCAGATAAGCACTGAAGGGCCATGATTTCTCTTTCGGTGAGAGGTTTGACAACTTCTACATTTTGGGACAGAGGTTTGACAAGGCATGCCAAACACCGAGACCCCAAATCAAAAAGGAATAAAGTGCAAAGCCTTTTATCTGTAAACTGGATCTTAAGTTTTGGCAAGATGTCAGCCTCAGACTTGATTACTTTTGTTTTAAAATGTTCTAGAAACTGTTCTCTGTCTCCTTTGAATTTTAATATATCATTCAACATGATGTCAAAAACACCAAAGTCTCCATCTTTTGGTCCAATATGAAAGCTATTTAACCCATTTCTAAATTCTTTGGGATAACACTCGTCATTCAACAATGCATCTTTGGCTTCCTTCATGCATTTTCTGATGTCCAGAGGATGAAGCTTTTTGGCTGCATCTGCTCTATCTTGCTTCTCAGCTTCCACCTTTTCGATAGCAACAATATCTACGTGTTTTGCTTGACGGTGTCTTCTTATGCCTCCTTTGGTCTTGCAAATTTTTCCACAAACATCACATTTGAACGACTGTTGTTTTACATTTTCAGTTAGCTGAAAAAATCAAGAAATCCAAGGTTCAGAATTTGATATAATATTAGGATGAAAAAGAGTAAAAAACAATGAATACGATAAAGTATCCAAAAATTTGTTGTAACTTTTTATCTAGAAAGGGTCACTTGGCATCTATACCCTAATTCTCTTATAACTATGGGCAAACTTAAAGAATCACCATTGCTTATTAGCAAAGTCTTCTGAAAGATTTCTTGAACCAATATTTATTTGTTATGACAACTTTGTGATTCCCAAACCACCCCAAAAATCATTAAGATTTTAGGAATGACAAAAGAACAAAAAGTGTCAATTCAAAATAAGTATTCAGGTTCAGAATTTGATATATATAATATTAGGAAGAAAAAGAGTAAAAAACAATGAATATAGTCCAGGAAAAAATGGCCAAAAACCCACCTTGAACGGAACTTTGTGAACCATGGTTTTTTAGCTTCCTATGTACCTATAGATCACGGTTTGGGATGGTTTTCAGGCTGAATAGGTGATAAAACCCTAAAATTTGACCTAAAACGGGGTCTTTTGCTCAATCAAGGGTCTAGTCGATTTTTCAAAGTGCTCAAATGAACAAACTTTTGTGCTAATCTGATAGAGCTCGAAGTGCTGAGCAAGAAAATGGGGTCAAATGCTTGGTTTTGAACATCCGTTGCGGAGCTAGGGCCCGCCAAAGTCGTCAAAATGGCCGTTTTAGCCCTTTTTCTGCTGACGTCAGCATTTTTCCTTCAAATTTTTAGGCATTTCTGACACTTTCGCTGGATAGCCCTGAAAGAGTACTTCAAGAAAATGGTATGGTTTGTTGGGTTACAAATTGTAGATCTCGAGATAATTCAGTTGGAAGTTCTTTGAAAAGTGCATTCTTTTGCTGACTCAGCACTTTTTATGGGATTTGTAAGATCTATAAATGGAATTATCTCGAGATCTACAATTTGTAACCCAACAAACGATACCATTTTCTTGAAGTACTCTTTCAGGGCTATCCAGTGAAAGTGTCAGAAATGCCTAAAAATTTGAAGGAAAAATGCTGACGTCAGCAGAAAAAGGGCTAAAACGGCCATTTTGACGACTTTGGCGGGCCCTAGCTCCGCAACGGATGTTCAAAACCAAGCATTTGACCCCATTTTCTTGCTCAGCACTTCGAGCTCTATCAGATTAGCACAAAAGTTTGTTCATTTGAGCACTTTGAAAAATCGACTAGTAAAGGGGGGACCCTTGATTGAGCAAAAGACCCCGTTTTAGGTCAAATTTTAGGGTTTTATCACCTATTCAGCCTGAAAACCATCCCAAACCGTGATCTATAGGTACATAGGAAGCTAAAAAACCATGGTTCACAAAGTTCCGTTCAAGGTGGGTTTTTGGCCATTTTTTCCTGGACTAATATGATAAAATATCCAAGTATAAGTAATGAAAATCAAAATTTAAAATACTATTTTGACAATTTATCCCTTTTATTTCATACCTCAGATTCCATTGAATTAATTTCTTTTATTATATCTTCGTTTTGGTCAAAAAAGCCTGAGTCAAGTAGATCCAAAACGGTTTCAAAATCAACAATGTCACTGGAAGAAGAAGGATTTGCGCATGCCATTTTTATAATTTTATCAATATAACGTTTAATTTAATCACCAACATATACTTTTGATTTTACAGCTAAAAGAAAAGAAAGAAATGGACAGTGTTCAGTATAACAAATCTAGGTGCTGAAAGACTGCTGTCAGACTGTCTCCCCTCATGCATGCATCTCGGCAGAGGGTATAAAACTTTTTCAGATTTGAATTATAGATCAACCATGATATATTGAAACTGGGAAAGAGAAAACGGAGAGCGAATTGCACAACACTTGGATAGGAAAAACCAAAATAGCAGCTCCTGGAAATTGCAGAGTGTTAATAAAGTTTCTGTATCCTTTTGTATTCCTCCAAAGAGAATATAAATAATAGCTCAGAGTAGCCCCAGAACATAAATCTACAAAATATTTAAAGAATTTAACCAGAACTTCGAACATATATCAAGTTACAATAAAAAAGAAAGCCAGATACTCAAAAACTGTATGACTTTCCCTCTGAAAATTTCCGCCATCTTGTTTGTTTATGACTGTTCGGAAGTCTGGGACCGAATATCTCAACATCGAAAGCCGGAGAACAATAGCGCTATTGTTCGCTTCCTAGAAACGTATGCGTTGGTTGTAATAATGGTTAAAAAAGACAACATTTATGAAACAGTAAAACAATGTGAATAATTTCTTGATTATCGTCAAGCCGTAATGATTGTTGAGATTCTTAAAAAGTCAAGCACGTACCTTTGTCGCAAACGAGAGAATTGGGAGAGAACTTAAATATCGCTCGTCATATGGTTTTTAATTACAAGACATTACATTCAGTTACATTTCCCTTATTATGATATCAGAAATCTCGCATATTGGCAAACATTCAAGAATCTCAAATTTTTTGTATGCAGTGATGAAAAACTGTTTGGCTTCACACGGACAATACCAAAAGCTGAAAATATTTGGATCATGACAAGTAGTTTTATAAATTTCTTAGTTCATCAGATTTGATTTTAGTGTATTTTTTGGAAGAACTCCAAATTAAAAGTTCATCTGAAAATATTTTTGTTGCGTTTCCCCCCTTTCCCTTTGTCTTTGACACTTCCCTACTCCGAAAGTCATCTTTTCGACTGTTTTTGATTTGATTTTTCTCAGACAGGCCTGTCTGTTGTTGTTGAGTACTGTATGAAGATTTTAACTTAAATATGAAACTCTTTACCTTGAAATTTTGTCTTCACAATTAAACCACAGTAATGTCTATGGTTAAAACCAAGAACCAACAAACAAACTGTATCTTACTCTTATTAGGTTCTTAGTAGGGGGAGGGCTTATTGTTAGAGGGGTTGGAAATTTTAATTCTAAAAACCCAAAAATAAGCTAAAATCAGGCTTTATAGAGCAAAATAAGAAGCCTTCCTTCCCTCTGTCAGCTGAAAATATTTTTACAAATTAATAAACGATGGGGGGTCCTAATAAGGTCCGGGGTTGGAAGATTTTTTTGTTTTGGAGCAATCTCATCATTTAAAATATAAAGCACGTTGAGGATCCTTCACTTGCGATCGGAGTGATCTGAGGATTTAAAAATTGATACGAAAATTGATGTCATGTAGTCATACACGAAGTTTGAATTTTGAAAGTGGTTGAGCGATATATAGGAACTTAGTCGACCGCGCGCACATTATACCAAAGGAGACGCGCTGCGCGCGTAAAAATGAAAACAATAGACACAAGAGTATATTCAATCGTATTTAAAGTGTTTCATAGCTTTTCCTTGCAACTGTTGTTTTTGAAGCACGGCTGAAAACCTAACAACAAATCAAGTTTTTAAAAAAAAGTTTCACTAAAAAGAGTCACTAAATACAAAACAAAATTTCTCCGCGCAAAGTATGTAAGCCTCATTCCGATCAGTATTTCTCATTGCACTTCTTCTTGTAGTGAGTACACGAAGACAGTATTAGTTTGACGGTTTCCACCGATCTCTCCCATGCAGCAAACCAATAACATATCCTCAAAGAAAACACTCCAATCGTACGCGTCCGAATCAGATACAGACGGGGGTAAAACAATATTTCGAATTTCTCGACCTGTCTGATTTTCATATAACGAGATTACATACTTGTTCGACTCAACGTCCGATGCCACGTAACGGGTGTATAAGACGGCCAGAATGTCTAACTCCCTATCGTAGTCCAAACTATGGACGATCTCCGAAGGTAGAGCTTGCTCCTGAGGTATGATCACCTTTTTATAAGCACGCCCGGATCGTGAATATCTCGGTGGAGCGTTTTCGTTTTGTGTCATTTGAGGTGTAGAGTAGTTGATGGTGAAACACGTTTTGAACTCTATACTTTGTCTCTTGGAGTTATCAACAATCTTTAAACACCTAGTAAAGGAAGAAGGAAGGTTGATCTATAAGGTTGAATTTGTGATCTGTAAGGTTGAATTTATATAGACAAAAGACTCAGATATGACCAACGTTTGATTCCAGAGGATTAATTGACATAGCAAACTCGTAATATGTAAGTTTACGACCGTAGTTCGACGGGGAGCCAAAGTTTTCATCTTCTTGTGTTCTTTCCCCGGAACTCTACACTTACTTAAGAGAAAGAGCCCTTCTTTTCAGTTGCTCAGCATTAAACAGTCTTTATGTTACGGTCGAAAACTTCGAGGAGAGGTTTTTAAGTGAAAACACACGCAACAAATTATTTTGCGAATAGAAAAGCCAACTTACTTAATTTGATCATATTCCACGGAAAGCACCCTCCCAGAACAATCCAAATGAAAATAAGCTTTCTTTTCGTCATCTAATGTGACGTTAGCATTCCTATCATGACGTAACGTCGCCACTTTCACGCCTGTCCGCAAATCCAACAGCTGGCTGTGTCCGCGAAAACTAGCCAGACAATACCAAGGATAACCACCGAAAGTGAAACCTCTGATATCTTTACATGATTCTAATTGAAAGAGCATGACCGGCCGCTTCTTGAGATCCACATTAAACGGTAATTCAGAAGGGTATTCTCCGATTCTCCTGTGCTGAGATTGATCGGGTTCATCGGTCAACGAACTGGAGAGGATTTCGTTTAAATCATAAATAGAATAAGTCTTGCCAGAGTACACGATCACCATGTTATTAATGACGAAAGCGTCTTGGACTTTCCCAAAAACAGATTCATTGATAGGGAGAACCGAGTGAAATCGGAACGGTGTCATAGTAAAAATCACGAAAAACATGACGAGATCACGATCATTTTGACGAGGCTTCTTTTTCGTTCGGACCACAAATCGCGCCAAGGGTGTTTCGTAATTCATGTGTTTGAACGTCGATGACCCTAAATAAAAACGTTTCAGCAATGTCCATCCAGTGGGTTTCAGGGCGTACTCATTCACGAATGAATCACTACATAAAGCAAATAAACGTCTCTCATAAGCACCCTTCTTTAAACCTTGACCGTCATTCAACTCCGCGCAATTAGTCTCGAAAAGTAGAGTATGTTCAATCCGCCATCTGTCGATATGCGATCGATCGATTCCATTCATTCGATTTGTCTCTTCGATTTTCGTATCGAGAAAATGAGGCTCGCCTTTCTCGTTGAAACACCCTTGAAAGAATCGCGAAAAATGATCCAAATACATTTGACCATTATATCTGAAACTACTGTTTAGTTTCTTTCTCCAAGAACATTTGTATTCTCTGTTGTTCGATTGTAAAAGACATTTACAAATCTTGCGTTCGACTTTCTTTCCGAACGTTTGGCGTTGAAATAGGAGTCTTGTGACGTCATCACCTCCACCAGCCATCTTCAAAGTTTTTCTGATTTATCGATTTTTACACTGGAAGAAAAAAATAAACAAACAAACAAATCTAAGTAGCCGAGATAAAATAATGCAATTTCAATGCAAAAGTACAAAGGGACCATTTACTATTTCGAATTGAAAATTGTATTATCAAAGGAAGATTAGATCTTTTAAAACGTAATTTCATCGACAAAAATTTGAAGGAAGTTTCAAGCCCCACTAAAAGTCGTGAAAAAGAAAGGCACAAGAAGAGGATCATTCTATAATTGTCTTAAAAATAAATACAAAAACTCTATTTTCCATATAAAATAGATCGAATACTATAAATAAAAGTTGAGTATCCTAAAGGAGTGGTCACTGCTTGCAACGCCCAGTTGGTAAGCACTCCTCCGTTGGTGCTGTTCGTATTCATTTAACGGCCTCCATCGTAGACGTTTGATGGTTAAACAGGGCGTTAGACTGTTGAAGAAAATGCTTGGTTAAGGTAAACACAAAATATTGAGAAAACTTTTTGAAAAAAAAACTCAGCTGCAAATACGCGAAATCTTTGGAATACAGGAAGCTAGATTTAACAACTTTGATCAGAAAAAGGTCTCAACGGCGCATCGTGAAGGGCAACCGGTTATTATAGAAAAAACCTCTAGCCCTACAGAGTTCCGGATATCTTTAACAGATGATTCTATACCCCTGCTGAGTCCAAACTTATTTTGAACCTTGTCCTCTTGGAACGGAAATGGGGTTCCTCGATAGGGGCTGCACGTTTTTCTTCTGGAAACAAAGTGTTGTGTGGTCTGCCGTTATGAGGGCTATTTAGAAAGAATAACGATAGGGAGCTGGTTTTCCCACCCTCTCCAAGTTACTATTGGGCTCCAATGAATGGGATATAGGAAATCCAATCCACATTTACTTCATCAGCATTGGAGTAATTTCCCGAACATCTCTTAATTCACACTTTTTTCTACAGTTGTAAGAGTCTTTTCTGTTCTGTGAATTAGACGTGGAAAAGATTTCAATTTCTGAGAATTGACGTCAAATAATATTTTCACCAAGACTTGATTGAACCATTTAAGAGTTTAGAGTGGAAGAGAGAAGTCATGGTTCTTTAGTTCAGCAAATATGAAGAAACTAAAGAGCCATTTTAGTAAATTTTTCAGTGTCATTTTTTGCTGCTTTTTGAAAAAGAGTGACGAAGACATTCCAGAAACTGGTAAGCCTTTAAATATTTATCTTTTCATTGTTTTTTCATTATTCTCGACGGATGAAACAAAACTTAATCGCAAAAAACTTTAAATTTAAATAAAGTTTTTTTATCTAACTACCTTGTTCCTCTAATTTCCTTCAGATAGCACCGCGCCATAAAGAGTGGCGCCATTAGGCCGCAACGCAAACATTAACCACTTTTTAACTTCTACCGTTGCTGGGTGGCTCAGTCGGTGGAGTATTTGCCTTACAATCTAAGGGTTGTGGGTTCGATCCCCGGTCATCCCCAACTAATCAAATGAGTGGCGAAGATTCGGTAATCTGATCTAGGCGGTAAGTTACTGGGAGCCGAGAGTAGGTGTGGCGCTCCACTTAAACACTTGACCTCCCAGGTCTAGTAGCGCAAATAGAAAAGGGGATAGACGCCCTCGTTCCCGGCTCCACCGACATCCACCAGATGAATCTACTTACTACTTAACCATAATTTGTTATATTTTCTTTAGATTTTGGCGATGGAAAAGGAGCAAAAAAGGTTTCCTCTGTGATTGAAGCAGAGGACACATTAAAAAAAGAAAATACAAATGCTACAGTGCAGCAACGAAATTATAAGGAAAATTTCAAAGGTTTGTTTGCTTCAACTTTGCTTTTTGGTTAAACTTATTTTGAGTGCAACCATGTTAGTGCTTCACTTCTTGTCGAAATCCAAACTATTTCAATAAAATGTTTTAAGTTGGCCTATAAATTTCACGCTGACGCTTTTTCACACTATTTTTTTGTTTTTTAGATATTTTTAGACATTACGGATATGAGAAACTAACTGAGATGAGAGACACCCTTCAAAAGATGCTTATGAAGCAAAAGTTTCTGAATAATGTCGATCAAAGTCGCCAAAACCTTGAGCTGGATGATTATGAGATTAAACGGTTTTTCGGCCGTGCCGAAGGCCCAAAACGAAGAAGGCTTCTCGAGCTGGATGACTACGAGATGAAACGGTTTTTCGGCCGTGCCGAAGGCCTAAAACGAAGAAAAGGTGAGGAAAAAGTGAAACTCGATACACGTTTTTTCTTTTATAAGCATTGCACTTATAAGCATATCTAGACTCATGAAAAAATTTAGACGTGTGCTAAGCATTACATTTAAGAGCTCACGAAAAATGAATTTTCCTGATCTTACCAATTCTGATCTTTCTCGCTTTTTTAGCATATTTCTCAGATCCCTTCAATATGTGGCAAGTTAAGAAAGTGGAAAAGCAGGACCTTTGGGAATTCTTTATGTTGACGGGTAAACTTCCATGGGAATGTTTGGAAGAAATTGGATGGGACTACGATACGGTTGAGTCAATGGGAATCGAAACATTGTTTCCCATCCAGGAGAAGGAGTTCGAGGACGAAGTAAACCACGATGATTTTTGTGATGAGAATTACGAAAGTGAATATTCGTATTACACTGATAGTGAATCGGAATATGAAACAAACGCCGAGATCGAAACTGAAAGTGAAAGTGGCGTCGAAGAGAACAATGTTGAAGAGGATAGCGAAAGTGAAGATGAAGGACGTCGCGATCCGCATGCAGTTTTGTTGCGCCTCTTTCCACCCTCTCAACCCGACCCTGAATGGGTAGAGCGGTACGGCCACATCGCCGCAGGAGCTTATGCCAGTGACAGCGAAGAATCGGAAAGCGAAGAATCGGAGGAGGAAAGCGAGGACGAGGTGAGTGAATACGAACTTGATGATGAGAGTGAAGACGAAGAAGATGGAGATGTTTTCAACCCGTTCGCTCACGAACTCTAAATATCATCTTTTATATCCAGATTGTTTGAAAAGAAATACATTGCGCATTAGAAATCAATTTTAGATTATTGGTCAGCCCCGGTGACCCTTCAAATCGGTTCCGCGATTTTTTTTCCATCCGCAGCGCATTTGGATTTGTTTTTTAAATCCGATTTCGGATTATTTTCGGAAAACAAGTTATCGGTAAAACTTTGGCGCGAAAAATATTTTCTATTGGAAGAGAAAAGAAACACGTCACTTCATTTATTAAGATTTTTGTTTATTCAATAAATTGAAAGAAGCTAATGCATTGTAAATAAATAGAGAGTATAAAAGAAAGTTTTTTATGATTATTGAGGCTTTCTTGTCTGGAGAGAGTTTTTGTGTAAGAAAGCAGAGAAATGAACGTCAAAGTGTGGCGTAACATTAACAGAAACTTGGAATCATCATAACTTTTGATTGAGTTATCGAAACTGGACGGAATTTTCGACGCAGCTTCCTCAATATAGGCCCCCCCCAATATAAAATGCCCCTACTCATACCCTTACTTGGTTCAACACGTCATTTAAATCAATCTGACAAAGCCCCGACAAACGTGACGAAAGCTGCAGTGAACAGTGAACATCTAAAGCGACTGCCTCGGATATACTTTCTCAGAGATCAACGAACAGGTTTAAGACATTCTAACGAACAAATTTAGGTGAAATTTCCTCGGGGGTTACTTAGGTAAAATGGATGCGAACCATAAGGGTACCTTTTCCAGGCCTCAAAAGTCTCTCAGAGGGGTACAAATTCATAAGTTAGTCTCTAAAAGGGTCCCAAAATCACGAAAGTCGAAAAAAAATTTTCTAAAAAGGTCACGATTTCCAGAAATTTTGACCAAAATTTGGTGAAAATCAAACTGAAATTTGGAAAAAATCTACCAAAATTTTAGGAAAGTCTCTCAAAGGGTCCCAAAATCATCAAAATTTTGTCTCTCAAAGGGTCGATTTTCGGCTCGGACACCCGTCAACTCGTAAACCTAGTACCCCCTAACCCCCCAGGTGAAATTCCAACATCTACACGTTTTTTTTTATTAGAACACCTAAAATTTGGCTGAGTCTGGATGTGCTTATTTTTTTAGCAATTTTCAGCCTAAAATGTTCTTAAATGCGTTCTTAATTTTACTCTAAATCGATAATATTATGCAAAATAAAGAGCACCTAAAATTAGTAAAATTTGGACAATATTTGACTCTCGATGTTAGAAAATCCATCCCTAAGTTCGGTTAAAACTGACTGATTGAAAAAAGATTGTAGTTTCTTGTCATTTTTCCAAACTGAGGCTGGGCATGTTCTTACCATGTTCTTAATTTTTCGACGAATTTCAGCCTCAATGTTCTTATAAACTGGGTTCTAATAAAAAAAAACGTGTATCACATGTCCACTTTGAACAAATCCAACTTTGTGTTAAACATTTTTTTCGTCTGAAGTTTCAGCCAAAATGAGCTTTTCAACCTCTTTGACTTTAACAAAAAATTAGGTTTCTTGATTGTACTTCCTTCTAATCGTTTTAAGCTTATTAGGCTGACCTTCCAGCGCAGCTGGTTTATTTTTCATCCTTTCTCTTCACTTCAATTCGGGAGTTTTTGTATGTTTACGAGATAGAGAAAGCCTCCTCGTTGCTTTTTGAGCGTCTGCGACATACCCCTAACACTTACAGTAAACCTGCATGCCTTGTCCCGGGCATTCATTGCTTATCTCCAGACTATGGCTTTTCCTAATCTCAAATTTCTCCAATAAGGCTTTAGAATTGAAGAAAAGGATACGTTTGAGGGACACTGGTCACGTGGTGCCATTCGTTCAACCATTCGTAAATGCTGACTTTCCCTGATTCCGTGCCCAACGCTATCAAGTACCTAGAAATAAGGGGAAGAGATTCCTACAGTCTCTCTGCTGATGTAGAACTAATTCTTCTTATTTAACGAGGTTTATGAACGAACTTACCTTAAGAGAAGAAATTTTTGGGAAAATTTTTTTTGACGAATTTGGCGAATTACCTAAAAATTTCGCCAAATTCACCAAAATTTCTTTCCGCCAAATTTAAATCTATAGGCCATTCGCCAAAATAAATTCTCGCCAATCTTATTTTTCTTTCAATTTAGTCTCAATTTCTCCTATAAACCCTTTTTTTCCCCTTTTTCCCTCTTTTTTCAGCTAAAATATTGAACAAAAATGGGTCGTTCGCCAAAATGAATTCTCGCCAAATTGCACCAAAATTGGCGAATGGGCTCATTCGCCAAAATGTTTTCTCTTAAGATAGTCTTGATTGTAACGACGCATTAACTGGAATGTAAATCGATAGAGATTTTGGAAGAAAACCAATTGTTCCTTGTAAAACCGCTAACTAACCTGCCACTGGACGTCATTTTCCCATACACGCTAACTGCAGTGATCGCTTCACTTTGGTCTAGCGGACTACCTTGAGCACACCAAGTCTGTGTTTGTGCATCATTTCCCCATACCAGAGCTTTCTTATCTCTCGATACAGTGACAAAATATTGATCATCGAACGCCCAATCGCACGCCCAAATGATTCGCGTATGAACGCTCGTTTTCTTGTCCGTCTTCTGCACCAATGAGAATTTGTGATTGCCGTCCCCAGACCTCCGATGCAAGGCCCATGTTCGATCACGTGACACAGAGAGGAGATACTTGCCGGACTTTGAGAAAGCCATTTGGGTGACGGTTAGCGTGTGAGCATTTGTCAGGCTGTCTGTTTGAAGCCATGTAGAGGTGTCCCATATCAAGATATTTGCGTGCTCTGCGGTTGATGCCTGAAAGAGGGAAGAGTGTTAAGATTATTTTTGTTATACATGCAGCAAACGTTAATAATATAATAGTACGAATGAAAATTCGAAAAATCTCATAATCATAATCGAAAATTGACAAAAAAAGTTTGATGTTATGAATATCTATATTTCGTGCGAGTCTTTTTTTTAGTCATGTTTTTTAAAAAACAATCTTCCTAAATATAGAGCCAAGAAATGCAGTCTAGGGCTCCAAAAATAGAAATTTACCAACTTTGAAATGTGACATTTCCCTCCATCACAGTTGACTTCAGGTTGTTTTCATCAAGCTCTCAGACTTATTGACACCTTTGAGAGCCGATGCAATGGGCTTTTCCAGAAATTGTCCGTAAAGACCCCCTGGATATCCTGTCTAAGGATGATACAGACCCCTGGATGTCCAAGGGCATATTAGGGTTGAGGATGTCCGTCTAAATCGTTTCTGACCCCCTGGATATCCATGTATTTTATGCTGGACCCCCTGGATATCAATGTATTTTGTGCTAGACCCCCTGGATATCCATGTATTTGTGCTGGACCCCCTGGATATCCATGCATTCTGTGCTGGACCCCCTAGATATCCATGCATTCTGTGCTGGACCCCCTGGATATCCGATATCCTCAACAGGGGGGGGGGCACGGACTATTTCTGGAAAAGCCCAATGCTTAGTCTAGCAAGCTAGACGACTAATTTATACATAGTAGAAATAAAGCAAAAAGTAATGAATGGAACAATTTTAGTTTATACAAACTAAATCCCGTATTATTATTAGTATTGGTATTATTAGTATCGCACGCATTATAAACGACTCCAGTCTACCCAATGCAATGATACAATCGCTATCAAGAAGTTTTCCAAAAGCAAAGTCGGCAGTCTCTACCAATACAATAATAAAAAGTTAGTAAGGGCTGTACTGAGAAATATTGCCCTGGGTCAAGTAACGATTTTTTGCACTTTACAGCTAAAATGACTGAGAAAAGCGACTGGAAGAACGACTGGAAAAGATAAAGATTTGTGTGAATTTCTAACATCAGAAATGAAAAATGAAAATAAATAATGTCAACACGTAGTGTCCATTTTCTTTGAAAGTGTCACAATGAATTTTCTTAGTTGCTGAGTATCAGGCAGAGACATCGAGTACCATTTTGTACTAAATACGAAGTCTTTGGTATGACCCGGCCGAGGGTGGAACCCGCGACCTTACGCGCGGTAGCTGGATGCTCAACCGCTACACAGCTTCTTTTTTTTGGTGTTTAGAAATTTTGGTGGATTTTAAATAATGCTGATGTCATCTAATTTCGAGAGGCAGGAAAAAACATTTTCTGGAAAGTGAAGCTGGCTAAACTTGTAAAATTTCATGGCTGTATAATGGCTGTATCATGGCAAGATCTAGTTAAAATTCCGACGCAAGAAAAGCTTCTGATATCATATTTTTACCTATAATTTTCATCAAGACACATTCAAAAATATCTCAGAAATTACGAGATGTTCAAAAAAATAAAATGCGCTCGAAAATTAAAGGAATTAACATAATCGACGATCACCGCAGTGCCACCTGAAATTATTACGAGGAGGGTCAATTCTAGAACTTCTTACCTTACAAGCAGTTGCAACCGTGGAACCTTGAGCATCTGACGTCAAACAAAACAACTCAAAGCCATGACCGTATCTGTAATGCGGAAAAAACAAAATTGAAAATACTGTTCCTACTGCCTATAATACCGAGTTTATGTATTTGCACTTTTGAGGACGGTAGAGTGACTGAAGCGATTTGGAAAAACCTGCAATTCCGCCCCGCAAAATCGAGGACGGTAAAAGTGCTGATTTACCGTCGTCCTTAGCTGGTCAGGATCTACTCAAATTAGAACCTTACCGTCTCCGTCACTGAAAACCACAGATACATAAGCTCGCTAATATCAAATTAAAGAGGGTAATTTATTTCTGGCACACCCGGTAGAGTAAACGTTAGTCCAAGACCTTTTCCCAGATATCTTACATTCTGGGAAAAGGAGCTGAAAGAATTAAATTTGCAAAAGACCGTGGGAAAAGAGAGCAAGGATTGAAAGCATGTGACTGACTGTTTATTATTCTCTTTTTCTAGTAAACTTTTGACAAGGGTAGGGCTCTGCTAAGAAAAATGATAGAAAGTTCGTCATTGGATGACAAGAATGTGTACTTACAATTTTTGTAGTTCTGGCCATAGAGTGTGTTGGAGTAAAATATCTTCTACTGGAGGGACTAAAAATGTAACAAAACGATCAAGGTCGAACATTTGGTCATAATTAGGTTGATCGTGACAAATTGGAAGAGGACTCCAAGATTGTTGAAGAACAAGCTAAATGCTGAATAGACCTACCTGATTATGAAAGTTAGATATCCATAAGGAGAAAAATGAAAACAATCAGTCAGAAAATATAGCGTTTAGCGAAAATGTATAACGCATTATAATTTCATCGTTGATTGTTGATGGGGGAGAGGGAAGGGGAGTAGGGAAAAAAGAAATAGAAAGTTCCGGTTGCAAAAAATCAGTTTTATTGACAATTGAATCATGCTTGATCGTGGGCATTGTTATCAATAATGTTTTTGTGTGAAGAAAAAAAAACAAAGAAAATTAGGAAAAAGTCCAATGAAAATCTGCAAAAACGGCGATTTCCAGCTGGAAAATTTTTTTTTCTCAAAAATCGGACTCGGCCATGTTTTGGGCTAATACGAATCGGTAAAATGTGTAAAAAATCAGAAAAAACTAATGAGCCAATCCCGAGAAAAGCTGATAATTTAATTTAAAGGACTTGCGAGGGAGGTCCAAAAATTAAAGTCGCATCTAATGTTATCTGATATTCTGAAGTTGGATTAGAAGCTTAAAATCCAATTCCCTAATCGGAGAGGAATGGTAGGTAACCTAGGTGTGCCACATCCTCAGTTCAACTGCCCTTACCCGAAAACACCTAAAAATTTGGGGATCATCAGTAAAACAATATATATAACAAGTGACACTTTTATGGACCTACCTGGTTATGCATTTAACACGTATATAATTGATATCTACATAAGCGTGACCATTAAACAATCATTCAGAACACAAATAGTGACGATCTATTAAAATTAGTCGTTTGTTTCTTATAAAAAACGTTTAGAAACCAAAATTTCATGCTCTTGAAATATTCTTCCATATTGAAGACTTCGAGAGCAAAAAAACATATCTCATCAAAAAATTCAGTAATTTTAAGAACATTGATGTATGCTTATTAGTGATTCTTATAGATAAAGATCCGTTTTTTGAGCTGAAAAATCATTTTTTTACAAAAATCTGCTTGAGCCATCTTTTACCTACTTTCATGCAAAAAGTCAGAAAAAAACAATGATCCAATATTTCAAATAGTCTAAAAAACCCTTTTTTTAGCCGTTTTTTAGCTGAAATTTGCCCCCAAATTTGTTTTTCCGAAAATCGGGCTCCGTCACATTCGAGGGTTTATAGTTATGCATCTTTGTTCAAAAAATCATAAAGAATGAAAGAGCCAATCTCGAGAAAAGCTAATACCTAAGTATTTGATTATGTGCTTATAAAAGAATATCGAATTTGGCCAGTTTTCCTATAAAAATACGCCAAGCAACCAAAATTTCATGTCTAAACACACATATTTTTTTAAAGTAAAACCTCCTGAGCAAAAAAAACATCTATCTCAGAAAAAAATTGAGTAATTTGACTAAGAACATTGATGTATGCTTATTAATATGATTCTTATAGATAAACATGCGTTTTTTGAGCCAACAAATTTTTTTTGCAAAAATCTGCTTAAGCCATCTTTTACCTACGATGGTACCCTACTTTCATGCAAAAAATCAGAAAAAATTAACGACCTAGTTTTTTAGCCGTTTTTTGGCCCAAATTTGCCCAAAAATTTTTTTTTTGAAAATCGGGCTCCGTCACATTCGAGGGTTTATAGTTATGCATATTTGTGCAAAAATCATGAGGAAAGCTAATAACGAACGAACGAACGAACGGACGAACGGGCAAAGGTTAATTTAAAGGACCTCCACCGAGGCCCGGAATTCCCGAGTTATTTTTTCCGAGTTAAAAAAACCGAGTTAAAAAAAACGAGTTATCCCGAGTTATGACGTCATTTTTGGAATTTAGTGACGTCATTTTTCATTTCATAACTCGGTTTATTTTGCTTCCTTTAACTTTCCGAGTTATTTTCCATTTTTTAACTCGGGAATTTTTGCTTCCTTTAACTTTCCGAGTTATTTTTCATTTTTTAACTCGGGAATTTTTTCTTCCTTTAGCTTTCCGAGTTATTTTTGAATTTTTAACTCGGGAATTTTTGCTTCCTTTTCCAGTATCTTTCACTTCACATTGCGCAGAATAGTGTTTGATGTTCGAATTATTTTTATACAAAGACGGGGGTAAACATTCGAATAACAATATACCTTCAGGTCAACATTTAAAGACTTTCCACTTTGAAAAAGTTGCGTATTTGACCCCCGGAATGTTTTTTACCCGCAAGTCTAATTAGAGCCTTATGACACAAAAAGATTCGAATTCATAATTCGAATGTTTTGCAAAGGTCACACGCGCGCCGGAAACTTTCGAATGTTTTTCTGTAAGTTGATTTGGTGAGTGTGTGCACTCTGGACAGTTTTATTTATTTATTTTTTAACATCTCTCATAAAAATCTACGAATAGTCTGTGAAATGATTGATTCAAGAAACGTTGAAACGTTGGTGATTCATTCAAAATTTTTACAGCGAAGTGGGAAGGACTCAGTGAATTTTTTTGAGAATCTTGTCATGTCACTTAAGAATACTGTAAGTGTAGGGAGGAAATATAAATTTTGAAATAGCTTTATCTCATCACTTACCTGCTGTATTTTTTGAGATTTTATTTATGCTGTAATATTTTTGAAGGGCTTACACTTTGTTTATCTAGCAGGTTTTAACTTCAGTTCTTGCTTTTCAATTATTCACTTGTTTGTTGATTATTCATTTTATTAAGCAGGTTAAGGTTTTTCTAGTTGGTAATGGATTGTTATTTCTTTGATTTAGGTTGGTATGGGATCAATAGATTAAAACTGGTGTTTTTTTATGCAGAAAAATAACTCGGAAAGCTAAAGGAAGCAAAAATTCCCGAGTTAAAAATTCAAAAATAATTCGGAAAGCTAAAGGAAGCAAAAACTCTCGAGTTAAAAAATGGAAAATAACCTGGAAAGTTAAAAGAAGCAAAAATTCCCGAGTTAAAAAATGGAAAATAACTCGGAAAGTTAAAGGAAGCAAAAATTCCCGAGTTAAAAAATGGAAAATAACTCGGAAAGTTAAAGGAAGCAAAATAAACCGAGTTATGAAATGAAAAATGACGTCACTAAATTCCAAAAATGACGTCATAACTCGGGATAACTCAGTTTTTTTAACTCGGAAAAAATAACTCGGGAATTCCGGGCCTCACCTCCACCGGGGTAGGTCCAAAAAAAATCCTCACCGGCTTGTAAGGTAGGATTGAAAGGAGCAGGGTCTTCGTTGGCAAAAGCTGATGCTTTCATTTGCTTGCTTTCTTCTTTATTCTGTTCTTTCCAACTGTGGATGTCACCTAGGAAACAAACGTTTCATTTTCCTTAGCTATCATACTTTTTTTACTGTATAAGAATGTCTAGAGGATATGACCAACAAAATAAGAAGAGTTTAACATCAGTGAAAGTCCATTTTAATATAAATTACCCTGGAAGCCTTAAAAAGCCTTTCCGAGTAGAATTTGTCTTATTTGCACAGATCTAAGTCTACGAAACGTGAAAAAAAATTCGGGCAACCTAGCCCATAGCCCAAATATCAATTCCAATTAAGTACCTTCAAAGACAGCTTTATTGGAAAGACCAAGAACAGGGACAGTGGCTCCAACCGGAAGTTCTTCAAGTGTGCTTTCATCCTTCGTAAGTTTTGTTATGCATGTGAGAG
Organism: Clytia hemisphaerica; assembly: GCF_902728285.1. Lineage (NCBI taxonomy): Eukaryota > Metazoa > Cnidaria > Hydrozoa > Leptothecata > Clytiidae > Clytia > Clytia hemisphaerica. Next base: position 780,674 of record NW_027104280.1, on the reverse strand, counting down.
AATTGTAGAACGATTTCGGTGCAGTGAACACACGGGCCACCTTCTCCTGTGCTCCTGACACATATTTATATTTGTTGAGAATAGAAATACATTTCATGTCGTAACCATGAATCTGTGGTCGCCCAATCTCATGCCATGTGCTCTGTAATATTGATGAAGAAGAAGCTTTTATTTTTGAAAATGCAAGTAATTTGGAAGATTCTTTGAAAGTATCCCACGGGCAGTGGCGTTGTGGCAAAATTTTTCTGGAGGGGCCAAAATCAATTTTTTTTAAATGGCGTCCCCAATTTCCCAAATTGGCGTCCCCACCCACCAGTTTCTAAACTTTTACTAATTCATTTGCCTAGGGATAACGAGGAAGGAAATATTTAGTGGATAAGAGTATATATCTTTGATGCGAATAAAAAAGGGAAAAACAGACCCCACCATGGTTGGGGTCGACTTTAAAATTTTTGAAAATCAACTGCCAAGATACCCTAAATCACTAATTAAAAATAGACAAATTGCTATAGAGTGAAAAGAAAGAAAGAATGTGTAATGCGAGCGAAGCGAGCGAAAAAATTGATGTTTTATGATTTCAATATTGTTGTCAGCAAATTAGCTAGATTGCAAAGAAGTTACCAACTAACTTTATTTCGAGCGAAGCGAGCGAAAAATTGCAAGTAATTTAAAGTTATCTCAGTAAAATTGGTCCTGGGGCGCAATTTAAGGCGCATAAAATATGATTTTCAAGATTGGCATGGGCGCATCTCTTTTGGCTCCCCTTCAAAAAAGCTCCCCGCCCCCCTGCCACAACGCCACTGCCATGGTGTCTCCACCTCTCTTTTTGACTGTTTCCAATTTTTGATAGATAAACCAACCATAATTTTCTTCAGTGTGCTTGCTAAAACTTATTTCTATATGATGGTCCAGGAAACATTTCAAGCTAGGAAATTTTCAAGATCAACAGTTTTTGAAGGACTAATAAAAAAGACTATTGAAAAAGAAAAAACAGGTGGTGTAAAAAAAGTATGTCAAATTCAAAGTATCACAATTCAAAATAAAATGAGTCCCGAATTTATATTAGCTTGGAGAGACCAACCGAAGACATTGGAGAGAGATACTTTTGAAAAAACTTAGGGATAGAAATAAGGGGTAAAGGAAAGATGAGGTTTGAGTATTTCTCTACATCTAGCTGGAACAACGATTACTTTTTTTAAACTTGGGATCAGATACAGTATGGTATAAAGTTGGTATTTTATTTCTGACTTTCCCTTTTCTTTTAGGGCTCCATTCCTTTCACTAAGGCTTTACCCCCTTCTTTGAAAATGCAGCCCGTAATATGCGTATTCCAAATGACGACAAAGGACAAATGATGTTTACCTTGACGTCATCTCGTTGCCATGGCACAAAGAGACGTGTTGTTTGATCAGTGCTCGCCGTTATCGCAAAATCTCCATCTGCACACCAATCAAAATCCTAGTAGAGAAATGAGAACATGTTCAAAGATCAGTAAGCATGCATCCTTGGGTTCTTGATGGTGGTATGATGGATTGTACTGTATTTTTCTGCAGTGTCTGTTTGGTGTTTGTTGTTTGTTTGGAAGCTGCTGGTCGGTTCCTTTTTCTGTTATGTTTTCTGAAGCCAACTGAGTGTGGGCCCTTAAACACGTGGAAAGTCACTTTGCCAGTCACAAGCCTGGGACTTCGGGTTGTGTTTTGTGTTTGTATCTTTTTTTATGTATTTGATGTATTTGATGTAATTGTCCTTATTTCGTATGTATTTTGATGAACTTGTGCGATCGGAAGTGTGTTTATCAAAAAAATTGTGCAATTCATTGTTTCTCCACTATTACTTTTCTTCTATCATCTTCATTTGGATTAGGTTTTTCTTTCACATACCATACCACATTTAAAATGGGTCCGCAAACGTTTCAACTATTTTAAGAAGAAGTGACGATAATGAAAGAAAAGGCCACATACCTCTACTTGACCAAGAAGAAGTGAAGATAATGAAAGAAAAGGAAGCATACCTCTACTTGACCAAGAAGAAGTGACGATAATGAAAGAAAAGGAAGCATACCTCTACTTGACCAAGAAGAAGTGAAGATAATGAAAGAAAGGAATTACCTCTACTTGACCAAGAAGAAGTGACGATAATGAAAGAAAAGGAAGCATACCTCTACTGACCAAGAAGAATGACAAGAAAAGGAAGCATCCTCTACTTGACCAAGAAAGAAGATAATGAAAGAAAATGAGCATACCTCTACTTGACCAAGAAGAAGTGAAGATAATGAAAGAAAAGGAAGCATACCTCTACTTGACCAAGAAGAAGTGAAGATAATGAAAGAAAAGGAAGCATACCTCTACTTGACCAAGAAGAAGTGAAGAAAATGAAAGAAAAGGAAGCATACCTCTACTTGACCAAGAAGAAGTGAAGATAATGAAAGAAAAGGAAGCATACCTCTACTTGACCAAGAAGAAGTGACGATAATGAAAGAAAAGGAAGCATACCTCTACTTGACCGAAATGCCCACTGATGGTGATGGAAGATGACCATTTATCCTGGAAACCAATCAAAATATCATGGTGACAAATAAATAGAAAGTATACAAGGTTAAGTAAGAAAAACTTCTAAACCTAGCTTCTTAAAAGTGTCTTCAAAGGTTAGTGCTCACGTATTTAAAGAAGTGGCGTTTCAGTACTAGGTCGTGTGCATTTAACGCTAGACGCACGCGTTTGACACTAAACGTACTTGACTTAGAAAATATAATCATCCTAGTGATTACACATATTAGTCGCAAGCGTTCTTAAACACCTGTTCTTAGTGAAAAAAAGTTAAACGCACATATAAAAAAATATTGCTATGTGCGTTTAAGGTTCAAAGACAAGATTAAATCTTTTCAATTCCTTTGTAATTTGCGTTCTCCCTTTTCGCTATCCATTTGTTTTTTCCTTCTTTTCTATCAATCCTTGCTAAAAGCTTCCAGTGAGTACATAAAGATGATCTAAAAAATTAAGCGTCTGCGACTAACATTAGACACGCGCGACTAGAGTTAAACGCCACTTTTTTTAATATGTGAGAACCAAGCTTAACAGTTTAAAAGGAACAAGCTTAAAAGGCATTAAAGTAAGAAACTTTTACAAATCTTTTACCTGTTCATCTCGATTCCAGAGTTGGAAAGAGCCTTGGTAACCGTGAGCAATCAAAGAGTTTCCACAACCACTGAACGCACATCCATAATAACCAAGGGTGTTACCTCCTACTTCTCCAAACCTTGCCTTAGAATCAATCAAAAGAAAAACAATAGCTATTTGTACAACAACAAATACATTGTCTTTCAAAGTGTCAGCTTCACTAATTAAACCTTGTATCTCACTTGGCGAGTTCTGTTTAGAGAAAGACTTTTGTATCAATTCTTTGGAAAAAATACTGCAATAGGTGTAGAAGTGTTTTCAAAATATTCTGGGGAAGAAAATTATGTAAACGGGAGAAATGATACTGCGAATGATCAAAGCCATGAATTTTCAATTGAAACATCCAAAAAGAGTAGAAAGTTATGCTGATCTGAAAAAATGGAGACTTTCCATCAACAAAATGAGCAGGGGAGTCATTCTTATGGGACGACAATTCTGAGGCCTGTCAAAGATGTTTTGAAACTTTAAAAAAGTATGTTAGAATGGCTAATTCAAAGGACTCAGACATGCCATGGCAGCTCTTAAACCTACCATCAATGATACCAAAACTTACCTTATCCATCCAAATCTCATTTTCTTGATCATATTCCCAAAGAATTAGAGTTCTATCCATGCTTGCAGATACCAAACAAGATGCTGAAAGAAATGAAAAATATAAATAAGACTGACAAACTTCAATAAGTTTAGTCGCCGATATCAATTATAAACTAATAAAAGTTTGCTACAAGAGGAAGGATAGTTTTTACCATGTAAGGGACATTGAAAGTTAGTGGCAAATTGAAAACAATTAATGTTAATTTCATTAAACGACAAGCTTAGATGAGTGCTCACTTGGCAAATCTAAAGCAGAGCTAACATTGCCAAAAATGGAATGAAGCTTTACAAATGCAATCTTACCACCAGCTTTTGGATTCCAGGAGAGACCAAGGACCCATCCTTCATGTCCAATCAAAACTGAATCCAGTACCACCATGAAATCTGTTACAGAAAATGAAACGAGAAAAAAAACATAGCAAAACAATGGTAAAAATTCAATGAAGCTTTCCAGAAAATGAAGAACTAGATAACGAGAGTGTACAAGCTATGACATGGAAATCTAACACAAAATGGTACAAACTGATTGCAATTTAACATATAATAAGAAAAACAACAAAGAGGCTTCACCTGTAGAATAAGCTTTGAATGATTGCGTTTCCAAGGTGACCGACTCATCTGCATTTTCATCTTCTTTTGTTTTCTTTGTAATTTTCCATAAGCGAATGAAAGTGTCTTGTGAGCTGCTTGCAAGCATTAATTCTTTGCCTAAAATACAAGGTAAAGAAAGTAAAAATTGTATACTTGGTATATTTTATTCTAGATAACTAAAAAGAGTTGAACTATATTCATGGTCACACCGATTTCTATAGCCTATATATGGGGAAATTTTTAAAACTTAAAAGTTTGAACAATAATGTTAAAAATTGGTTACCATTATGTTGGAAAGCTAAGCATCTGACCCAGTCTTCATGACCATGCAGACTGATCACTTGTTCGAACTAAGAGAACAAAACAGAGAAAAAATGTTACAATGAAGTTGTATGCACTGTAAAGATTATTGAACCATGATATGAGACGAAAAAGAAAATTGTACATGAAAATAGGGAATTATAAAAGTTGATACAATACAAAACAAAATGCATAACGCTTCAAAATCAGATTCGGTAATTTTGAATCACTCAAGCCAATTGTGAGTCAAAAAGAAAATGATAAAGTGACCTTATTTTATTATTTGCATCCAGAAAATAGGGCTGCTTTCAAGCTATGAAAGGAACAAAGGGCTTTGAAAATTATTAAAATGTAAGCAAAAATAGCAAAAAGCCACAGGCATACCTGTCCAATTCCATTTAATCCATACAAAGCGATGGAAGTGTCATCACGCCCAACCGCCAATATAACTCCTGAAAATAGAAAAAGTCAACTCAAACAATTTGAAACCTTAAAATGTATTAAATTTTTGGAGTTTACACAAAAAAGTCCACTTTGAGTAATTTCTACGCATCAAGGCACTTGAGGCACTTTTGTACTGCAAAATAAAAAGAAGAAAAATCAAGGAAGCTCCAACTGGGTTTACCTTGATCATTTGGTAGCTCTGACAGTGCTATTGATAGTGCAAATCCATTTCCAAAAGATATCGTTTGAATACATTCAAAGTCTAAAATAGGTGGATTAGTACTAGTTATCGCATGACTTTGAGTGCAATACGAGAAATATTTTATGAGTTTTGAAATTTTTCCGTAATATTGGTAAAATTTCGGAACGAGTAAAATATCGAGTATTGCACGAGAGGTCATGCGATAACTAATTTATTGTCAACTCAAAAAATTGTACTTCTGCCTTCTGTGTAGTTTCGAATGTTTTTATTCGAAAATCTAATTTGAACGTTAGATTTGAACAAAAACATTCAATATGTTCCCGCCGAGAATATTCACACAAAAACAAAACAGAGAGCTTTTCTCGATCCAGAAGACTTTTACTTAAGTGTTGCAAATTTTTCAGAGATGTATTTGAAAGTTTCTAGATCGATAATTCAAAATGCAGATAATGTACAGTATTGTTTCGATAGAAAAGAAACCCTTCATCAATGGATTAATCAGATTGATAACACTCAGTGTTTTCTATGTTTTTGTTTCGATTCATGGAAAATAATAGCAGAGGAAAGGAGTTCCATGATGGAAATGTAATAATGCTTAAAAAACAACCTTTTTGCAACAACAAAACAATTTGGATAATTTCTTGATTATTGTCAAGCTGTAAAACGTTTCGAATTTTAGAAGGAAAAGTAATGATTGTTGAAGAATTGATGCTTCAAAGTCAAGGAAGTATTTTTGTCGAGAATTGGAAGAGAACTTTTATAATGATCGCTCGTCACGTTTAATACTATACAAGACATTAAGTTTCCCTTGTTATGTTATGAGATATATTATTGGCAAAGAAGGCAAAGATTCAAGAATCTTAAGTCTCTCCAATGCATTGATAAAAAACTGTTTTCTGGTTATCACACGGACGAATTTACGAAGTAGTTTTATAATAATCTCTTTATAGTTCATCACATTTGATTTTAAGTGTCTTTTATGGAAGAACTCCAAAGTAAAAGTTGATCTGAAAATATTTTTGTTGCATTTTTCCCTTCGACTCCCAGTCAGTTCTTTTTGGCTGGTTCGTTTTGAATTTTCTTCCGTCGCTTACCCAGTCCCCCAAAAGTCAACGTGGTCATATTTCCAGACTAGAGAAATATGAAATATCTCAAATATTTCCATGTTCTCGACCAATCAAAATGCTTATATTTTTTTGGATCGGCAATAAGAAAAGTTATTCCATCTTATGTGAAAAGATGATTGATCACAGTAAAGCTCATGTTTTGTTAAATGCAGAAGCTAACAATGATTGACCTATTACCTATCTATATCATAAGTGAATAAAACTGTAGTAAAATGGGAACCTGTGTCTGAGGAAGCTTTCCATATTCGAATAGAGGAATCGGCACTGGCAGAAGCTATGAAAGTTTCTTTTGTATCTTTAGATGTGTAAGTGGCAAGAGATTCAATGGCTCCTGTATGTCCAGACAGCGTTTGTTTACACCTCCACTAAAATAAATGATAATTTTTGTTATTAATGGTATTGTCAATGGTGTTGCAATAAGGCATGAATAGTATTGAAAAGGAACAGTGCTAAAGAAAGTACTAGTCACTTATAATACAGTAAAAAAATAATGCCCCATAGAAAAGAATTTTACCTTATCATCAGAATTGTGCCAAATGTTTATTGTTTTATCAACTGATCCAGTCACTAATTCTGAGATAAAATAATATCACCAAGAGGTTATCCAAGAATAAACATAATGCTATTTTTTAAATCAACAATAATACAACTACAAAGTTCAACAACAGTTCATTTGAGTCTCTATTAACATAACTTACAACTTGTCTCTTCTATTCTCTAAATCTCCCCCACTTAGAATTCACTATTTGAAGAGCACAGGATCAACTCTTTGTTATTACTTACCACTATTTTCTTTTTCAATCCACTGAGTGCAATTTACTCGGTCCCTGTGTTTGTTTAGTATCGCCTCAATCTTGTATGCTTCATTGTGGACCTGGAATAGTAAAACCATGTCAAACGAAGATCATATTTTTATTACACAATTTAAATGAACAGATGCACAGAATCAAAAGAAAATCTGAAATTGTGATAAGATGATGAAAGTCTTCCAGAAGTTGCTTTCTTGATAATGTAGAAGCAGGACCGCAAATAAGTGTATCTGGCTGGAAAAGCCATCCAACTGCCAGAAAACCTTTATTTTTGTCACAATGTGCAAATGTCAAAAATGATCTATTTTAATTCTTGAATATGTATAATGTGATTGAAGCCTCTAATTTGGCCAAAATGCTTAGAAAAGTGAGTAAAAAAAATAACACAGTATAGCCTTCTTGTACTTTTAAAATATATACCGTGAGATTGGGTAACTTGCATCGGTGGAGGCTAATATGCATAGCCCTCAAATGAATGACCTGGCTGGTCATTTAAATACAAAATTAAATCAAAACAAAAATGGTAGACTAGAGCTGCAAGCGGAGCTGCGTAGTTCATTTGTTTTGAAATTTTGCTGCTTTGATTGGTCAGTCATTTGATGGCTATGCAAGTTTCCCTCCATTGCTGCAAGTTACTTGACTTCACGATACAGCAGAAAAAATACATATGGCAAAAAAGTACAAAAGACTTGCGATTCATATGGTTTAGTTATTGGGTTGTATATCACTCAGACTTATTGTCCTAAAAAAATCTATTCACAGTAAAGTATGTAGAGGGACGGGATGAATTCATCAAAAATGAAAGCCACTTACACTTGGTTTGTACAGGACAGCAGAATGTGATGAAGCATAAGCAATAACATTTCTCCTCTTAGACCAACTGAGGCCCTGAGTTGTTTTATTACAACCAGCACAAAAGAATTCCAATGAACAACTCGCCATTTTGATTTTACCAAAACGAAAACTAATAATTCTTAAATCAACCATATAAAAGAGTCAAATGAGTTAGAACTGCACTATACTAATTGTTTCGCGCCATAGAGACGATCATCAGTTAAAATCTTGTTGAAGTTGAAGATTTTAAACTGATGATCGTCTCCACGACATGAAACTATTAGTATTGAAATAAAACACATTAACTTCATTCAGCAATAGTATAGTATATTTTTCTACTGCGTGATGATACAAATCGTGCATTTCCATTGGATGTTGGAAATTTATTTGTCATGTGACAAGGAGTTCAGACTTCACATTTAAAAATAATAAAATGGCGGAAGGACATAGAGCTTTTTACAGATCTCAAAAATGTTTACTATAAGGCGGCAATCACAAATATCTTTGTTTCGCGTCGCCCGACCGACTCTTGAAAATTGAGTAGAATTGAGTCGGTGAGTCGGTAAATTTGTCGGACTTTTTCTGTCGATGACGCTTCCTTCGCTCAAAATTTTTATTATTTTTGATTTTTTGCGAGCGATTTCTAGCGCATTCGTGGCATTTTGACTTTGTTTATCATTACATGCACCATTTTGGGTTGGAGGTCACAATGTTCAAAGCAGTCAGGGCCTCCTTGGACTTTTATAACATTAGTTCGGATAGAATAAAAACATACCTGATCAACACAACCAAACCTTCTGTCATGCGTTTACTCTTTCCTTCCCAACAACTTTCGTTTTTGATTATGTAGGTTTTAAAATCCACAAGTAATGAACCTCTTATAGCTTTATCTGAATAAATCTGGTTGAAAACCTTCTGTCAGGTTTCATTCCGTACGTTTTTTATCCACGTGGTGAACTGGTTTCCCCGATTTCCTGATAATTGAAAAATTGAAACCTTCCCATGACGATTGGGCCTGCCCAATATATTTACCGTATTCTAACGCTAATATAATCTAGATAGGAAACAAATATTAAATTTGATTCTTTTTTTGTTCGTATTTCTAAATTTCACGATAAAACGAAACTATTTACTAACTAATTATTTTTTTTAATGGGCGTTGAATCTATTGAATGATGTCATAATCAATGCCGTGCATATTTTGTCAGCGACGTGCATATTTTGTCAACGTCCTTTTCATTGGATAAATACCACTAAAATATACTGTCAATTGCTATAACTTGGGACGATTTGTCCAAACATGGAACTGGTTGATATCTGGTCTGTATTTTCACTTATAATTTGTTTTTGTGTATTTTTTAATACGCCGTTCATTAAGTCAAATCAAATGACTTTGGAGGTTCGGTGAAATGGTGGCTGAATTGCCGTCCCATGTTTTGTCAGAAAGTCCCAAGTTAGAGCAGTTGACGGTACAAGATAAGTAAACATAAATTTATTGCCCGCGAGCACGGCTTAGCTAAGCGCACCTCTCTTATTCATTATCTAAGAATTGAAGCAGGCAAAAATTACCGCGCGGGCTGATAGCGAACAAAGGTTATTTGAAAATATTTTCAGTTAAAAATCCAAGGTAGAACAAACTAAACATAGAAAGGGGGTATTTTTTAGTGGTGCTCTTGGTATTTTTTTGAAATTCTATGTTTAGATTTTTCTACCCAGGCCCGTTGCTATGCACGCGCGCCCTGTTGCTAAGGGGTGACGTCCATATTCAAAGTTGCCACGCGTAACGGGAAAAGACTGTTAGTGGGTAGGTATATTGGAATGTTGAGAGTTGTGGCATTGATGACCAAAATGAAATTCCACTAAAAATTCCAAGGAAAAAATCAAAGACCGCTTATCGTAGCGCTCACTTCTTCGCTTTTTCCTTTAGCACGCTATCCAAAATCCTTTCCCTGAGCAATTTAGGGGCGGTTTCAGAGTATAACATTCTTGGGAGTTTTAAAAACAAAGGCCGTTTAAAAATTGTGATGGAATTTGGCCGTTGTAAACCTCAGAAAATGGCAACCTTTGTATCAGGCCGTTTGTTTTGATTTTAGCAGGAATGAAAGCTTCTGTAAAATTTTGGTCAAATCATGACAGTGTAGACCTAAAGCTCTAATACAGCATCTAATAACATAAAAACCAGAATATGATTCTTCAATGGGAATCAAAACTATAAAGTGCACTTACAAACATCAATTTCAGTTAGGAACATTTGGCGAGTTCCTGTACGCGGCCACAATAAAAAAAATCATAACCGCACTCATAAAAAATTACATTTGCCTCTTTTTTTACCGTTTTTTGCCTAGACGATATAGCAAACATAGTAATTATAAGCAGACTGTGCCTTTAATTGGCTGTAAAAAATCTTTGCGCCGGTAGAAATTTCTCCAACTTTCAACAATGATAGAACACACCTATTTAAACAAAATTAACCAGCGCATTTATTTTTCTACTTTTTCATTTTCAATGAAGCTCTCAAAGTCAAATAGAATTAAGCACATAATAAGATATTCTTATAATTGCAAAATGTTTGTGCTTTCGCTACGGTGGAGTGCATGACGTAACTCGCGCGGCAACAAACTCCCCTTCTGTTGGCTGATCATATTGGGTGTTTTGGCGTTACCACCCTCGAAGCGGCGAGCGCCTTTATCATTCCCCAACTCTGTCCACCATTTTAAATGAGCTAACAATAGATCCAAAAGGGCGCCCTCATCATGAAGAGTTAGGTCTATACTACATGAAAACTGATAAGGAGGTGGGTAGGTATGTTTTGAATGTATTGGTCTTTTCCCATTACATGTGGCAACTTTGAATATGGACGTTGCCACGACCCACAGCATGGCCCGAACATGTTTGGGCCTGTTCGGGCCATGTATTTACAATTGATAGGAATAGTAGAATCTAATTTTATTTACCTTTCCTGGTTTATCATCATCCATTGTTAAATATTTTCATTAGACAAATTCAAAGTTCCAAATACCAGTTTGATTCACAAAGTTGTATAACAGTACAAAAAACAATCCAGAAAAATTCTGCTTCGAATAGGAGAAGACCACCGAGAAAAGGGAACAGGATAAAGAATAAAAAGAATATCATATTATGTAAGATTCAAATCATTCTTTTTAATAATTTTCCTAACTTAATTGGAAAATAGATGATTAACTTTTATATTTGAACAATATATTTGAATAAAGATGAAGATTTTTAAATTTGTTTGCTAAAATAAAATAAGGAATTTAAAATATAAATATTGGGTCCTGAAATTACACGCACGATCGTAGCAAGTTTTCGAAAATCTGGCCCGAACATGGTCCGAAACTGTGCGGGCCATGTGCGGGCCATTTTTAAAAAGTATTAATCAAGAGACCCGAACATGTTCGGGCCATGCCTTGGGTCGTACGTCGCCCCTAAGACATTTGCTTGAAATCTAAAATGAAGCCAAAAAGGAAGTGAAAGGAAGCCACGAGGACGCAAAATGAAGATATTTGTGATTGCCGTCTAATTCTCCGAATTCTTTAGACATACAGTAGCCAAAAGTTTAAACATTTGTGAAAACTTATTTCTTTGATCAAACTGACACATGCTTTTCCAAATCAATGATGACTTTTTAAAAAAATTCCAAATAATGAAACTTTGTGAAGCAGGTTTTTGAGCATGCAGACGGCTTAGGCGACAATCTAAAATATGTTCTGTTTGCATCATAAAACATCTTCAAATCCAGTCAGTCAGTCGGTCGGTCGGTCGGTCGGTCGGTAGTAAATTTTGTCAGGTTTTTTAAATCTAGGAAATCCTGAAGAATCAAGTCGGCAATCAACGAGATCTCTTGCTGCCATCTTTGATTTGCCAAATTAAATGTGCGCGCGCATGTGTGAACCTTAAAAGCGGACCTTATTTTCGGCTCTCGAGGATATTGGCCCTACCGTGTTGCCGAATTTCGACTTGAAAATTTCAATAAGGGTACATGAAAAAACTCAAACGGGACTCAATGTGGGTTAAGTAAATAAAAACTCGTAGCGAATGATGATTCAAAGAAGTGCTTAGCTATCAAAAGCTTTTTCTGACATTTTTCCGACTTATCCGACTCGGGATTTATGTTTTGAAGGTGAGTCGGTCGGGCGACGCGAACGGAACATATTTTAGATAGCCGCCTTATACAATAAACTAAATAAACATAAACATTAAATTCCATCGGGGCCTAAATCTAACATAACCAGACGGTGTCAATCGAACGCATCGAACGCCAAATCAATCGAACGCAATTGAACACAATGCTTCGATTACGTTCGATTGTATTCGATTACGTTCGAATGATTCAATTGTATTAGATTTTATTCGCCTTAGTATGGTACCGTAAACGGCCATAACTTGCAACACGGACTTAACTTGCAACAGCTTTGTTTATTTACGTTTTCTCCACGTTGATTGCTTCGTTTTCTTTCATTTTTTCAGGGAATGTTCGAAATGGTAAACTACACGTTAATCAAGCAAAACAAGCCCGATTGAATAATTTGTTGCGAAGATGAAGATGAAAAAGTGAAAATAATTAGGTCACTCCAATAAATCCCCACGTTTGGGCGATTGACGTTCTTTTACGATGCGATTTCTAGAAAGTTCGAAAGAAGAAAGACGAGGCCTTGCTGGGTCGAAATCCGCAGCTCGTGCAGTTTTTCGTTCTTCCGTATTCTTCGATTGAAGTTGCTAGATTACATTTCACAACGAAGAGACGTTTCGATGCATAAATTGGATAATTACCAATGCTTACATGTTAAATCAATCAACCATGTAACTGAAGGATCTCAGCTGAAGTTTTGCTTCCTAATGTCCCATACGAAAACTAATCATGTTAATAACAAGACTGGTGTCATAAAAGTGCCTCAAAAGAAATCAATAAAATCATTCGTTGTTAAACTGTAATCATCAATTTTACGATCAGGGGGTCAAGGATTGTTCAAGTGCGTTTCTTTTATAAGACAAATTTAATTGAAATAAGTTCTACCGGGTGCGCCACAAAAAAGTTTCTCTCTTTGAAACTGATTTTCTTGAAATCTAAAAATTTTAAAAGAACCATTTCTACTTCATTGGAAAGAAGAAAAATCAACTTAAATTTTGATGGGTCATTTATTAAATTCGGTTCATTAGATCAAAAGTTATGCTCAATTGAATAAAAAAGTTACTTTTTGAAAGTGCTCAAACACGTTAAAAATCGACCTATCAAATTAAACAGGAGTATAATTACATGATGCATCGGTATTTTCGTTTCAGTCATTAAATGATAATTAGCTGTCTAAAGGACCTTTTGTTCTATAAAGGAAGATTGAATTTCAATAAAAGGAAGAAAATTCGTCGGAAAAAGCCAAAAATTCTGGTAAAATTCATAAAAATACATCAAATATGGGTTTCGAGGTACATCCAGTCTTACATAAACTTTATCCAGTCTAGAACCAAAACTCTGATGAAAATTTCGGTGAAAGTAAATTAAAATAATTTTGATGAAGATTTTAAACCCTTTTGAAACCATCCGTTTCAAAATTTATGTGTTTAATTACTGAAAAATGCTCTTAATCATGTAACGTCTATTGCGATTGTCAATTTTAAAATAAAATTTGATAGGTCGATTTTTAACGTTTTCGGGCACTTTCTGAAAGTAAGTTTTTTATTCAATTGAGCATAACTCTTGATCTAATGAACCGAATTTAATAAATGACCCATCAAAATTTAAGTTAATCTTTCTTCTTTCCAATAAAATAGGAATGGTTCTCTTAAAATTTTTAGATTTCGAGAAAATCAGTTTCAAAGAGAGAAACTTTTTTGTGGCGCACCCGGTACAATTCGTTGGATTTACGGAAAAAGAATGACCAAAAGACAGGACGGATAAAAAAAGCAACCCTTCAGGAATGAGGATTAAATATCACATCAGAGCCAATTTTGTAAGAGTATAAGAAATGCAAGAAGGATAAGAGCTTCGGAAAAGAAAAACACACCCTGTACACGCTAATTTTGAATTTTTCTTAAGAACTTTTTTTAATCAAAAGTGATTATTTTTCCTTCAAACTTGTTCCGAACTTAGTTAAGATACAGGGATGTAAAAGAAATTATATGTAACACTGTATATGGACGTTTCGTCGATCGATATAGATTGTGAGACAGGGGTGTGTGCAAAGTCAACGTCAAATGAGCGTTATAAGTATTCTGATGAAGATGGATGAGTATTCTGATGAATATTCCGGTATCTCGTCAATGGGAACCAGAGAAGGAGCAGCGTATTAGACAATCATTTCTCAGTCTAAGAGGTGTCACTCTTTGCGAACGCAGAACTCCGGGCAGACAGTGACGGGATACATGGTAAAAAGTAAATATTCGTTTTCTTCTCGAATTTTTACAAATCTCCATACGGTAAATCATGTCATGCCGAAACACCTGCCTCAAAGCCCCGGTGGAATTTTTTCCCACAACGGGGCCAGTAATTTCTATCAAAATCTCTATGGGGATAGGAATTCTATTGTTCCAAGCTTTAAAATACACAATGAAGATGGTTTTGGATTGGAGTGCAATTTTTTACATTGGATGGATTTCGAATGGGGATGAAATCAAGATCAATTTTTTCCGAGTGGGCATTTGGGTATTTCTTCCAACGGGGACAATTTTTTTTGTATCTATTCAACGATTCAATGCAAAAATTAGATTCTGTAATTTATTATACGTAAGATGTAAGATCGAAAACACTCTCTCTCCTCTCTCACCCCGGAAGTAAAGTTCAACAGCAAAACGATGAATGAACTATGACGAGGATCGGGGATTCCAACGGTAGAAAACGAAAGACTTAAAACAAATAATATATTAAACCGTTATTTAAACGTATAAGCTTTCCCGAGCCTATAATCTTCCTCGAATGTCTTCATTTTGTGTTTTATCACCACCAAAAAAATGTGTCAAACTTAAAATTTGAAAGAGCAAGGTGGTTGTTTTTTTTGTGGAAACACGCAAATAGTGATACCCAATAATATTCGCTAAAGATTCTTCCCGAGAAAGTTTTTACGTTTTTAGTGTTCTATCCCTATGAAAGTATATATTATATATGATTGAATCTCTCCGCAGTCAAAAACATCTAGTACTATATTTCGTTAAAACTTTCCATTTTGTTAAGGGAAGACTTCTTGCCTTACAAATTTGGCGAATTCTGCAACTTTTTTTCAACGAAAAATTTTCATGGAAATCCATCTATACGCTATTTCCAAATTTTCCCATAAGATGGGTAAAAATCACAATAAGGTACGGAGGGGGGGGGGGGGGGGGGGGGGGGGGGGGGGGGGGGGGGGGGGGGGGGGGGGGGGGGGGGGGGGGGGGGGGGATGATGGTCCTTGATTTGTTACCGTAACCTGCCGTCGTTATCCCAACTTTTAATTCAATATTTTATTTCGTTTTCATCTCAGCATACTTTAATTTGATTAATTTTCGCGAGCTGTAATTTTGCGAGGCAAAAGATTCGTTTTTTTGAATTTATATTCACTAATCGGCGATTGCAAAACAAAAGTTTTGCGAGTATTGAATTTCGCAACTCAGTTTTCTCTCGCAATTTAGTAAGATTTTATTTTCGTGAATGAAAGGCAAACATTTGCAAAAAAGCGAAAATATAAATTCGCGAAAATTAATCCAATTAAAGTAGTCTTTATTTTGGTTTATTTGAGATGGGGGTGTAGAAGAATCATTCAACTCGTCGAAGGTACGAAATTCCAGATCTTCGTTACACGGAGCTTCTCCGCTTAGTAATGCCCCCGTCTTTCTATCGCTGTTTGCGAATGTTCCCTTATCGTCATAAAAAAGCCAAACCAATTATGAATTTGCATGTGTGAGAAATAATCGTAATTCACAAATTGATCCGTCTTTTGTCTACAACAACGCACTCCATCGTTGCGCCATTTTTTAATTATGCTATTAAAATTTGTTGAAATCAAATTTTTTTCATGTGATAGAGTTGGCGCGTGTTCAGTATGTTGTTGTTATGAAATTAGCACCGTTGCAAGTTGTGGACTTTGAAGAAAATTTTTTGGTCATCTTTGGATTAACGACGTTTTCGATTGAAGTTTCTGTTTGGATCAATGTATTGTAATCTAAAAAGAAATAAGGTAGAAGCTTATTTTGTGAAAGTTTCATTGCTATAACTTTTCTAGGTTAAAAGATATAGCATCGTTTAGTCAAAAAACGCTGTTTTTCGTTGCAAGTTATGGCCGTTTACGGTACTTAAGCGCTTGGCCGCCCACGCTAAGAAGCTCTAACAGAGTGAACAAATTTAATTTAATCGCAATCAAACTCATCGTACATAATCGTAATCGAACGATATCGAAGATTAATCCAATGTAATTGACAATCAATCGAACCAATCGAACATAGTCAACAATTAATCGAACCAATCTAACCTGACTCGAACGCAATCGAATATTACCCAGGAATTGACCGTTCGATTGAGATTCGATTACGTTTGACAATCGAATCGCAATTATTCGATCGCGTTCGATTACGTTGGATTAGTTCGATTGCGATTTTTGTTCGAAGTTGTTCGATTGACACCGTCTGGACATAATCGAATAGACCTTTTTTTAATGAGGCCACCCTGTTGAATAATTATATAGTCCAGCAAAAAAACAATGATACAGCCATGCATACCGTAAACGGCCATAACTTGCAACGAAAAACAGCGTTTTTTGACTAAACGATGCTATATCTTTTAACCTAGAAAAGTTATAGCAATGAAACTTTCACAAAATAAGCTTCTACCTTATTTCTTTTTAGATTACAATACATTGATCCAAACAGAAACTTCAATCGAAAACGTCGTTAATCCAAAGATGACCAAAAAATTTTCTTCAAAGTCCACAACTTGCAACGGTGCTAATTTCATAACAACAACATACTGAACACGCGCCAACTCTATCACATGAAAAAAATTTGATTTCAACAAATTTTAATAGCATAATTAAAAAATGGCGCAACGATGGAGTGCGTTGTTGTAGACAAAAGACGGATCAATTTGTGAATTACGATTATTTCTCACACATGCAAATTCATAATTGGTTTGGCTTTTTTTATGACGATAAGGGAACATTCGCAAAAACAGCGATAGAAAGACGGGGGCATTACTAAGCGGAGAAGCTCCGTGTAACGAAGATCTGGAATTTCGTACCTTCGACGAGTTGAA
Organism: Clytia hemisphaerica; assembly: GCF_902728285.1. Taxonomy (NCBI): domain Eukaryota; kingdom Metazoa; phylum Cnidaria; class Hydrozoa; order Leptothecata; family Clytiidae; genus Clytia; species Clytia hemisphaerica. The sequence continues at coordinate 763,365 of NW_027104280.1, read as the reverse complement.
TGATTCTTCTACACCCCCATCTCAAATAAACCAAAATAAAGACTACTTTAATTGGATTAATTTTCGCGAATTTATATTTTCGCTTTTTTGCAAATGTTTGCCTTTCATTCACGAAAATAAAATCTTACTAAATTGCGAGAGAAAACTGAGTTGCGAAATTCAATACTCGCAAAACTTTTGTTTTGCAATCGCCGATTAGTGAATATAAATTCAAAAAACGAATCTTTTGCCTCGCAAAATTACAGCTCGCGAAAATTAATCAAATTAAAGTATGCTGAGATGAAAACGAAATAAAATATTGAATTAAAAGTTGGGATAACGACGGCAGGTTACGGTAACAAATCAAGGACCATCATCCGTACCTTATTGTGATTTACCATCTTATGGGAAATTTGGAAATAGCGTATAGATGGATTTCCATGAAAATTTTTCGTTGAAAAAAAGTTGCAGAATTCGCCAAATTTGTAAGGCAAGAAGTCTTCCCTTAACAAAATGGAAAGTTTTAACGAAATATAGTACTAGATGTTTTTGACTGCGGAGAGATTCAATCATATATAATATATACTTTCATAGGGATAGAACACTAAAAACGTAAAAACTTTCTCGGGAAGAATCTTTAGCGAATATTATTGGGTATCACTATTTGCGTGTTTCCACAAAAAAAACAACCACCTTGCTCTTTCAAATTTTAAGTTTGACACATTTTTTGGTGGTGATAAACACCAAAATGAAGACATTCGAGGAAAGATTATAGGCTCGGGAAAGCTTATACGTTTAAATAACGGTTTAATAATATTATTGTTTTAAGTCTTTCGTTTTCTACCGTTGGAATCCCCGATCCTCGCATAGTTTCATTCATCGTTTTGCTGTTGAACTTTACTTCCGGGGTGAGAGAGGAGAGAGAGTGTTTTCGATCTTACATCTTACGTATAATAAATTACAGAATCTAATTTTTGCATTGAATCGTTGAATAGATACAAAAAAAATTGTCCCCGTTGGAAGAAATACCCAAATGCCCACTCGGAAAAAATTGATCTTGATTTCATCCCCATTCGAAATCCATCCAATGTAAAAAATTGCACTCCAATCCAAAACCATCTTCATTGTGTATTTTAAAGCTTGGAACAATAGAATTCCTATCCCCATAGAGATTTTGATAGAAATTACTGGCCCCGTTGTGGGAAAAAATTCCACCGGGGCTTTGAGGCAGGTGTTTCGGCATGACATGATTTACCGTATGGAGATTTGTAAAAATTCGAGAAGAAAACGAATATTTACTTTTTACCATGTATCCCGTCACTGTCTGCCCGGAGTTCTGCGTTCGCAAAGAGTGACACCTCTTAGACTGAGAAATGATTGTCTAATACGCTGCTCCTTCTCTGGTTCCCATTGACGAGATACCGGAATATTCATCAGAATACTCATCCATCTTCATCAGAATACTTATAACGCTCATTTGACGTTGACTTTGCACACACCCCTGTCTCACAATCTATATCGATCGACGAAACGTCCATATACAGTGTTACATATAATTTCTTTTACATCCCTGTATCTTAACTAAGTTCGGAACAAGTTTGAAGGAAAAATAATCACTTTTGATTAAAAAAAGTTCTTAAGAAAAATTCAAAATTAGCGTGTACAGGGTGTGTTTTTCTTTTCCGAAGCTCTTATCCTTCTTGCATTTCTTATACTCTTACAAAATTGGCTCTGATGTGATATTTAATCCTCATTCCTGAAGGGTTGCTTTTTTTATCCGTCCTGTCTTTTGGTCATTCTTTTTCCGTAAATCCAACGAATTGTACCGGGTGCGCCACAAAAAAGTTTCTCTCTTTGAAACTGATTTTCTCGAAATCTAAAAATTTTAAGAGAACCATTCCTATTTTATTGGAAAGAAGAAAGATTAACTTAAATTTTGATGGATCATTTATTAAATTCGGTTCATTAGATCAAGAGTTATGCTCAATTGAATAAAAAACTTACTTTCAGAAAGTGCCCGAAAACGTTAAAAATCGACCTATCAAATTTTATTTTAAAATTGACAATCGCAATAGACGTTACATGATTAAGAGCATTTTTCAGTAATTAAACACATAAATTTTGAAACGGATGGTTTCAAAAGGGTTTAAAATCTTCATCAAAATTATTTTAATTTACTTTCATTTCACCGAAATTTTTCATCAGAGTTTTGGTTCTAGACTGGATAAAGTTTATGTAAGACTGGATGTACCTCGAAACCCATATTTGATGTATTTTTATGAATTTTACCAGAATTTTTGGCTTTTTCCGACGAATTTTCTTCCTTTTATTGAAATTCAATCTTCCTTTATAGAACAAAAGGTCCTTTAGACAGCTAATTATCATTTAATGACTGAAACGAAAATACCGATGCATCATGTAATTATACTCCTGTTTAATTTGATAGGTCGATTTTTAACGTGTTTGAGCACTTTCAAAAAGTAACTTTTTTATTCAATTGAGCATAACTTTTGATCTAATGAACCGAATTTAATAAATGACCCATCAAAATTTAAGTTGATTTTTCTTCTTTCCAATGAAGTAGAAATGGTTCTTTTAAAATTTTTAGATTTCAAGAAAATCAGTTTCAAAGAGAGAAACTTTTTTGTGGCGCACCCGGTAGAACTTATTTCAATTAAATTTGTCTTATAAAAGAAACGCACTTGAACAATCCTTGACCCCCTGATCGTAAAATTGATGATTACAGTTTAACAACGAATGATTTTATTGATTTCTTTTGAGGCACTTTTATGACACCAGTCTTGTTATTAACATGATTAGTTTTCGTATGGGACATTAGGAAGCAAAACTTCAGCTGAGATCCTTCAGTTACATGGTTGATTGATTTAACATGTAAGCATTGGTAATTATCCAATTTATGCATCGAAAACGTCTCTTCGTTGTGTGAAATGTAATCTAGCAACTTCAATCGAAGAATACGGAAGAACGAAAAACTGCACGAGCTGCGGATTTCGACCCAGCAAGGCCTCGTCTTTCTTCTTTCGAACTTTCTAGAAATCGCATCGTAAAAGAACGTCAATCGCCCAAACGTGGGGATTTATTGGAGTGACCTAATTATTTTCACTTTTTCATCTTCATCTTCGCAACAAATTATTCAATCGGGCTTGTTTTGCTTGATTAACGTGTAGTTTACCATTTCGAACATTCCCTGAAAAAATGAAAGAAAACGAAGCAATCAACGTGGAGAAAACGTAAATAAACAAAGCTGTTGCAAGTTAAGTCCGTGTTGCAAGTTATGGCCGTTTACGGTAATTATTATAATATGCATGAAACCGTAATTATGCATGGCTGTATCAGTTTTTATGCTGGACTACATAATTATTCAACAGGGTTGCCTCTTTAAAAAAAGATCTATACAATATCAAACAGGGAATCCCACACCAAATCCCGGGTAATATTTTATTGCGATTCAATTGCGCTCGATAATCAAAACAAAAAGCAATTATTTGATTGTGTTGCAAAATCTGCAGCAAAAACAAAAGTGGTCAGTTTTTATTATTCATTCCTTTTTGGAAAATCAAAACTTCTTCTTGCACCCTTTGGAAAAGTTTGACATATCTACCTCTCAAAAATAGAGAATAGCCCGTAAAACCTATAGGGAAGAATAGAAGTAAAGTGAAAAGAACACAAACTGACAAAGAAACCAGAAAAAACACCAAAAGAAATATTTCTAAAATATTATAAAAACCTGAATCACTTGTCAGACGAAACGATTTCGGACCATGTGGGAGCAGCCCAAAAAAAGTATTGATTACCTGAAGGATAGCAAGTTTGAGGTCGACAGGCGCGCTTTAGAGCTTTTCATCGTTTCTATGGAAACATTGCTTCTTCGAATTAATCTATTGGTTAAACAATAAAATTACTAGAGAAGCGTGTTCCTTCAAAAATAAGTTTCGCTCTCACGATTTTATTCGAATGTGCAGCACGAAGAACCTCAAGTTGTTAAAAAAAAATAAAAACATGTCAAAGAGCAGAGCACAGAGGTATAATTTTTTTTGTTATTCCAAAAATGAAATATTGTACACAAGTTTAGTAATAGAATCTTTAGCTAGGAGAACATGATGTCACGAATGGTCTATTATTGAATAGCTACAGTCAAGTCGGGTGTGTGGCCAGTGTGGAATCCATGCAAAAAGGTCACACCCAATTGAGGACATTCTCACGCCAAATATATTTGGCGTGTACTGTGCATGAATTCCAGACTGGGTCGTCGTGTGTTGTCCTGAAAATAAAAATTTGAAAAGGTTAGACTTACGCCAATATCTTACTTTGTAGCTGCTCCTTAGGCGGGCATCACAAATAACTTGTGTTCGCGTCGTCCGACCGACTGATGATTTTTTCTAATTTTCCGACTCTTTTGAGTCGGAAAGTCGGAAAAACGTCGGATTTTTATAAGTATAATATAGTCCCAGCTAAGCTTCATCCCACTTTTAGTGAACCTTCCTATACCTTTTGTCCTTCAGAAAAGCCGAAAACATTAGCCTAATCCTTTGCTTGCAGCTCCTGTAGCCAGTAAGTAGTGTGACACCCTGTATTATTCATTTTAATTCTCCCTCGTGGTTTTTCAATTAGAGATACCACTTTTCTCACCGCCATCTTGAATTTATGTCACTTTCGCTTTCTCTAGTCCAATAAGACACGGCGATTTGAGTCACGTGAGTCAAATCGCGTGTCTTATTGGACTAGAGAAAAGTGAAAGTGAAATCGCACGATCTAATTGGATGAAAAAATTAATGTGTGAACTGGGGCTGAATATAATTCTTATTTTAAATTCAAGATGCCGGCAAGAAAAGTACGTCTTTTTGCTTTGGAAAAAATGTTGTAAATTCTGGTTGATTTTTTCCTCTCTTCTCTCATTTACTTTGATTAGTATAGGCTTCTTCAATGTTTTGGGAAGGTAAGTTTATAAAAGTTATTTGTTTTTCGGCGTGACTCTAGCGTAGCTTTTCAAATTTCCGATAGATTTGATTTTCGCCCGACTCATGGTTTGAAAATCCATTTTTCCAACGATTTTTTTGCTGACCGACCGACCGACTCGTTTTTTAGCCCTAAAAACGACGCGAACACAAGTTATTTGTGATGCCCGCCTTACGCCAATATCACTCAGGAACAATCGCCTTATTAGGAGACACCTCCTGATGAGCTTGGGGTCGCTTGATTAGGAGACCTGTCTCCTAATAAGGAGACATAAAACTTTGATCTCAATTTTAAGGGCTTTAGGCTTTTCGGCGCATTTTGAAACTAGTTTTAATGGAAAGAGCAGCCTCGAATTGGTAAAGTTTTAAAAAGATTATCAAAATTTCTTGGTGCAATCGATCACAATCCTAATATAAAGCACTACAAGGAAGCCCCTCTTGATTTTTTTCATGTCCGCCATTTTTCTTTTTGAGACGCTTTTGATGTTCAGAAGACAGATTCTTACTTCTCATTGGTTCTTATGGATTATTAGAATTGTGATTGATTCCACCGGTGGATTTTTCTGAAAATCACCATATGGAATTAATTTTTTGTGCTCTTTCCAATGGGAGCAACCAAATTATGCGCAGTTTCTTCGTTCACAAGATAATTACACCCGTCTCCTAATTAGGAGACGTGAACCTCCTGATTAGGAGACGGGTCTCTTGATTAAGAGATGTCTCCTAATAGGGCAACTGTTCCTGACTGAATATGCCAAAAGGAATTAGAGCCTCACGCCGAATATATTTGGAGTATCGTGCACCATTTCCAGACTGAGTGTGTGGGCAGAAAGATTTCTTTGGTTAATTGATAAACGCTCCTCAGCGCGCTCAGCTCAGCAGCCTCTGTCAGCCAGTCAAGAACAAGTGCAAGTTAGGATACCTGTTGGCAATCTCTCCTAACTAGGAGAGTTGTATCCTAATTTGGAGATTTAGGTATCCTAAATAGGAGAGCAGACACTTTGACCTGAATTTTTGAGGTTACTGCTTCGATCGGCGTTTGGAAAACTATGCAAACCTTTTCTTCATCGAGATTTGCACCACTGACCAAAGTTTCAAGTAATTTCTCTGGCGGGTTCCTCAAAAATTAACATCCTAAATAATCTGCCATTCAGAGCCTTAAATTTTGCGAACACAAGCTGAAGATTTGTTTTTATTTTTACGGAACAGCCCGCTACGGTCCAATCTTCGCGCCAAAAAAGCATTCGCATATGCTAGTTAGCACATTTGAGTGGTGTTTTGGGCTATAGTTTTGCATTCTGTCAGCCAAACTCGATGAAATTCAGTACACAATCTCATTTGCTTATTATTTGCATATTTTGAGTTGTCCTAAATCCGTCAGCCCTGCCTAAATCCGATGGGGTCTTTCAAAGATACAAACTAAAATAAAAACAAGCCTTTCGCTGTGACGCAACGACAATACCAAAGTGCCAACTAAACTGAGAGATTTGATACATTGAACCAATAGAAATAGAAATAACAATAATTGCTTCTTATACAAAACATAATTTTTTATTGCAATATGTACAACAGCAGTAACAGCATCATAAAAAGTAATTATTTTTTTACAATTCACACTTTTTAAATTACATTAATTGGCATCTTGACATTACAGCCATCTTGTTAGATGTTTTGTTTCGAGAGCTCTTGCAATAGTTTATCGTTCAACTTGGAGAGGGAATGTTTGTAAACATAGAATTTTTTTCATAACAGTTATTCGGGGGGTCGGAATTAGGCAGGGCTCTCGGATTTAAGACCATTCACAGTAGGAAAGATTGTCAAAGGTATCCTAATTTGCACTTGTTCTTGACTGTCAGCTGCCATTTCCTTCCATTACCCCCCCCCCCACGATTGGCTTTTGTGTCCTTACAAAGTATAGCTTTAATATAAACTTTTTCTCTCCTGTAAATTAATTTATCAGCATTATTTATTTTGTTTATGTGTTATTTTTGGGCATGGCAGCACGGTGCTGACTCCTTTTCGGTGAAAGTAGATTTTTGTATGATATTCCAGGCTTAGTTATAAACTGATATCATCGATAATACACCTATCCCGTAACTCAAATTTCTCAGAAATGGCCCGGGGAAATGTGCGCTCCACCGTTGTGACTAAAATTGTTTGGGAGGTAAACGAATGCGTTTTTTGCTGATGGAGAGCATCAAAATAATGCGTGCGCATTAATTTTATGAATTACAGGAAAGGTGTATTGAAATTTAATCAATAAATAATCAATAAGTAATCGATGGATTTACGAGAAAGGTGTACTGAAATTAATCGATAAATAATCGATTATCCGATATAATCGATAGATAATCAAACCTTCAAAAAATCTGGGCTACACCTAAAATTTGCCATATAAGAGGTGGAAGCTGTTTGTTTTTCCTGACAGGCGGGGGGGGGGGCTCTATCTTGGGGGGGACTATTTACTTTACTGTTAATTTACTTGCGTTTTCATTAATTAAAAAATTCAGATTGAAAAAAAAATTATTCATCAAAATATTTTCCCCTATTATACTGGGACCTAAAATTTTATCAGGCTGGGGGGACCTTGTCCTCAGGGGGGACTTAAATTTGGTGGGGGGGGACCTAGAACCCCAGTCTGAGCTATGATTTCATCGATTACTTATCGATTATTTATCTATTACTCCCGATTATCAATTATATCGATTAACTAAGACTGGGTTATTCAATCCGTACAGGTGAAAATCGTTTATATTGGTTAGGTTCAGGATCAGTTAGGGTCGTCAGGATTGGAGTAGCATTAGGTAAATATAGGGCTCTAGGCCCTGGTAGGCGCACCTCTCTAGGGTTGGGGCTAACCCTGGTATGTCAATATATATAGGTCTGTAAAATACACACTATATTTAAGTAGATTGTGAATTCAAATCTGTGCTGTGGCTTTGCAGTCTAGTGGTAGTGTATGGAGCTTCTGAACCGTAGGTACTTTTCATATGTAGGTTCGAATCCGCACTTACTAAAACGTTTAAATGTCCTGTAAATGAGGGGAAACAGGTGGAAACGACATGGAAACGTCTAGGAAACAATTTGGAAACGAGTGGAAACGGAGGGAAATGAGAAGAAAAGGGCAGACGAAACTGAAAAGTACATTGGAAACTAAGTCATTTTTCGTCTGGAAATCGAAGGGATAGGTGGATTTGTCAATATTGGATAGCTTTTTCAAATCATTACTTAAGACAATTACATTCATTTTTTTTCCGATGTGTTCTGAGAGCATATTTCAGCTGTTCTGGTCAGATCTTCGCAAATTAATCAGCTAGAAATGATGTGTTCTGGTGAGACAGGGGCAAAATCAAGGTCATCTACTGTGTTCTTGTTGTCTAGGTAACCCTAGAAAGCTTCAGAACACATCTTTTAAGGAGACAGGGGTATAATCAAGAGAAAACTGATATAATCTTGTTGCCTAGTAACCCTAGAAATTTCCAGAAAACATCTTTCGTGGAGCAAAACAAATATCTTACAAGTTTATCTCGGCAAAATGTTTTTCCTAGATATTAGAACACATCAAACCATGAAGTAATGATAAGTTTAGGGAGACAAATAGTGCGATAAAAGTCTCCTAGAAATCAGAACACATCATTTGTATAAAAAATTGAATGGTCCTAAAATTTGGTCTCCTAAAAGATAAGAGCACATATTTAAAAAAAATCTCTTCGCCGGCTGCTTCTGTATATTGGCGTTGCTACCATCGACCACCGTTTCAAATCAATCCTATAACAACTTTGTCTCGATCAATTCTGTTTTTTTGCTTGTCTATGGTCAATGGGGTACAAGTCGTTTCTTTGGTCGTTTCCCCTCGTTTCATTGCGGTTTCCCCTGGTTTCCTTGCCGTTTCCCCTTGTTTCCTGTGCGTTTCACGTTTTAGTAAGTACGGTTCATCATAACATAATAAACATCCTAAAGGTTCAGAAACTCCAGAAAACTCCAGATCAAGGATAGAAAAATACAAGATCTACTCTCACGTAGAAGAAGACCACTTTCGTTTTTGTTGCAGATTTTGATATATAAAGTCCTCTAAGGGATTACTTGTCAATGTGTTGTGTCAACTTGTCAGCATTGTATTGTTGTAAAGGGAAAGATAAAAGAAGTAAGACTAGCCTAGTTCCTAAACCTGATATAGGAGTTTAAGCTTAGACAGCCTGAAAGACTTGTGATTTGATAAAATATTAAAGTATATGTTAAATTTTTTAGATTTTATATAAATATGATTACCTAAAATAGTAGCCTTAGTGGTGTGGTGGTCATTGCTCTTAACTCTCGTTTGGGAGGTCTGAGTTGGATTCCCACTGTAGTACTGCAGTTAACTTGGCAAGTGAATATACCTTCGCCTGGGTCAACCCATGCCATGTGGGGGAAATTGGGTACCACTACTCTAATACAAGAGTGTGGGTGACATATCAGACATTGTGGTGTCACTCGCCCCGTTCTGCGCCTGAAATGTTTTTTATAAGAACTGGGCCAAATTCTTTATTTATAAAGCACATTGGAAAAAAAACATTTTTACTGGCCTATTGATTTTGTGAAAAGAAAATTATTTCCAGTCTTTTTCAACTTTAGTTTTCATAGACCAAAACTGGAGTACAACCCATATATCTATCAGTTTGTGAAAACAGGACATGCATTCTGTTCAAGAAAAGTCTAAGCTTAGTTTAGTTGATTGACTTTTTGTGTCGCCTTCCCTTATGGACAAAAAGTGACAGAAAGTTAATGCCTAGAGTCATCTTCCTACATCAAACAAAGGCAAAGTAGAAAATCTGCTATTGTCTTAATTAATTAGATCTAACATATCATCTGATATGATATAAATTTTTCATCATTAGAGGGTAAACAGATCATTGAGATGGACGACTTCCCGTGCAGTCAACCAAACTATGATAGCACTGTAAGGTTGAAGACATTGAAAAGACAGATCGAGGAAGCTTTGAAGAAACTCAACCAAACAACTAACTACAATGAAAAAGAAAATGCTTTGGAAGCGATCAAATCCAGTTTATCTGAACTGCTCATTATGGGTGAAGATGTAACCATTGGTGACTTGAGAGTGACCAAGATTGGGAAGTTAATGACCAAACTTGAATCTTCATCTCACCTCCCACAAGACCTTGTGACGCAAGCCACGACAATCAACAATGGGTGGAAAGAAAAATTACATGTTTATCGTCAACAACTCAAAATAACACTCTCAGAGAAAAAGGTTTACTTTACTTTAATTCATTTTTTATATCAAGTCGAAACTTTTCATAAAATCAGGGAATTTTTCCCTCTGACAGAAGCTGGTCTTCTAGCCCTTCTAGAGAAATTTTCCCTCTCAAAAAAGAATTCCCAAGAAAATTGAGATTCCATATTATTTTCTCTATTTTATGAAGAAAAGCTTTTGTGCTCAATTTATTTTGGTGGCGCTGTTACAGGTGGCTCATCTCCTAGAGAGTTATTTCCATAGTGCAAGTTTTCCAAAAATATGCTTATGTTATGCTTAGGAAATCTGCAAATCTGAGCCTTCATATGCTTATAAGCGTTATGCTTATAAAAAAAAACATGTATCGGGAGAAAGATTTTATGACTTAATTATGACTTTTTTTATACTTTTTTGTTAATTGTAGAACAAACCTTCAGAGAAAGTGAACTGCAACGTCGATCACACAGCACATTCATCAAAAGCAGTATTGACTGATAATTCTCACCTTCCCAAAGGTTTTTTTACTTTTTCTTCTGAAGTGTTTTTCATATTTTCATATTACTTCATGTCTTACCAAGTTTCCATTTGCCTGGTTACTTTAGGCGTACAAACTTTCGCGAGCAGAAACTTTCGCGAATTAGGTATATTTTGAGTAGAAAATTCAAGTTTTCGGTGCCTAAGTCAGTCTTTTGATCGTTCAAATGCACTCAAACCACAATTGATGGACCTTTGCATAATTTCTACAGTAAATTTTATCCTTGTTTTCATCAAAGAGAAAATTGATTAAATTTTCTATTCCGATTTTTTTTTTCGCGAGTATAAACTCGGGGCGAATTGCCCTCTCAAGAATTTTCAAAGACATTTACTTTCGCGAAAAGGGCGAAAATTCGCGAAAATCGTGAAAGTTTCTGCTCGCGAAAGTTTGTACGCCTAAAGTACTTCTTAAGGTGTACAGACCTATTTTCTTCTTAGAAGCAATTTTAATTCGTTTTTCGTTTCTACAGTTTCATCCACTTCAACTACTTCTTCCACCGGAGATATTTTCAGTGCATCCACTGCCAACCCTCCTCCTACTTCAGCCAGTTTCATGAAGAAAACTTTGGATAAACGAGCAAACAGCTTCCCACCTTTCATGAAAAGAGAAGCTCTCTCATTTCTAACTACTCCACAAAAAACTGTTCTCGACAAAACGACCATCCAATCTTCACATGTTCAGCAACCTAATAAAGCTGTAAAAATCATACAAAGTTATGCTAATGTTAACACTCATTCGTTTGCAGTACCCTCATCTCACAGTCTCACAACTCTCTCACAACAAGAAATAACTTCGTCAAGCATTACTGGCTCCAAACAAACAACACAGCTATCTTTTACCCGAAAACACGAAATAGCACAACCTGCTTTCCAAAGTATCCAACAAGCATCTTTTACTAAGGAACATCAAACAGAACAACCTGTCACACTTAGTCTTCAATCAAAACAACAAATCATTAATCAAGCTTCTCCTCGTGCAACCGGTAAACAAGATCAAAGAGGACAGTTAAAAACAGAGGAAAGCAAACGCCACATCACAAACTTCACTGAAAAGTACGGCAAACTTTTAGATAGCAATATTTCTTCCATCATTTTAGTGCAACAGGAATGTATAAAGATGATGCAATCTACACATTCACTCAGAGAACAGTTATCCAACTTTGAAAAAGAAATGATCCTTCGCCTAGATTCTCTCACACCATCATCCAACACTTTTAATGGAGATGGAGTTGAAGTATCTAGCACCTCTGCTTCATTGGATTGTCATCAGCATACACTATCCAACAATCACCAGACTGCTTCATCCTCACTCCACGCAACATTAAATAATCAACTCACTGAGATTTCCGTCTCTATACCAAGCAATGAGTCTGCATCCTCCGTTGCAAATATTTTACAAAAAGGCGCAACTAATAACGCTTCTACAGTTACCAATACAACGACAGCCTCTCTCATCAACCGTTCAAATATCCGGCATGCATCACCTCGAGAAAATATTCCTCCAACCTCAACATATCCTCAAACAAATACATCTCAACCAATAATTGATAATATCTCTGTACTCGCGTCTCCTCTCCGCCGACCACCAACAATCGATGCACCACGTGACCTTCCAACTGACCAATCATCTTCAAGCAATTCGAACCATCATCATCATCATCATCATAATAAACCGCAGTCGAATTTGGATTCAGTCCTCAGCACCATGACTTTCCATCCCAAACGTAAAAGCTGTCCTTCTTCCACACCAAATCAAAAACCTTCCCAAGATGCACCGGTTGCGAAGAAACCGAGAGAAACTTTAGGTCGTCATTTCTCAGAGGAAAACACTTCTTTCGCTAAAAACAGCAGATTGCATCCTTCCAATCAATCCACACCCTTAACAAACCACCCTTTTAAAAGTTTTCCTGGGAGAGTGAATCCTTCGATCACCTGCATACCGAATTCCGAGGACGAGTTTTCGAACAATGAAGAATTAACGACAACCACGCAACATTCTATTCGAAGACCTCCACAAAATCATTATCAGCCTCAAAATGGACACCACACACAAATCAATGACCTTCACGCAACAGAAGCACGCTCGAGCTCGAGTGCACTTCAACAACCAACGAAGAATACTTTTGATAACATTCCCATTAAACAAGAAGTTTGTTTTGAGATTTCGTCAGACCCTGTCGCTCATTCAACACAGAACAACTCCAGCGAAACAGAATCTTTGACAAGCTCTTCTGATGAACCCTCAAGAAGACGTAGAACCTCCACTGATGAAGAACCGAGGAAGTCTTCGACCGATGATGAGCAACACTCCCGCATGAATGGGTATTATTTTATTTTTTTTGCAAAATCTTCATCAAGTTTTTTTCGAGTAAGCTCTGTATGACTCCCTAGTTTTTATTTGACAAACGTCTTCTCTTTATTCAAATCACAAACTCAAGAGAATCGTGTGTTGTTTTGTAACATGCAAACATTGGCTTTCTCTACAGATCTGGTGAAGGAAGATCGAGAAGAACAAGTCATTCCTTTGAAGTACCTTCGTCGTCTTTCATCAAGAAAGAATACTTGCAACACCACCAACAACAACACCACCAACAACAATACCACCAACAACAACACCAACAACACCACCAACAACACCACCAACAACAACACCAACAACACCACCAACAACACCACCAACAACAACAAGACCAACAACAACACCAACAACAACACCAACAACAACAACACCAAAACAGACATCAATCAGATCACGAGAAATCGCAAGAACAAACCAGTATTGTCTTTTTTCATATCTCATACGTTTATCCGAAATATCTATTCACCTTTCTTATGTTTTAAACTAAAGTTTACTTGGAATTCAACAATGATGTTGAATAGGCCAGTGGCCGAAATATTCATCAAAAAGATGATGTGACTATTCCTGACTTCGCTAAGAATTCAATATAGGGGAACCAAGGGGCTTTCATAAGTTTGGGATTTTGAAAAGATCCAAAGAACACAATGTTTCTAGTTCTAGCCATCATTGAAATGAAAGAAATGACTCTGATGAAATATGGTCGAGGTTATGCAAGAGCAGTCAGGGTCGTATACTTAAATAATCGTCTAACAAGGTTTTTTTTTAACTTTTTCTTTTCAGAAGGAAAGATGAGATACGAGGAAGACGAAGAACTCTTCACTTATTCGCAACAAATCGTCGAAATGGAAGAAGAAGAAGGCTTGGATGAGCACGAGAAGAATTATCTACAGAACGAGAAAGGAAAACTTCGCTCATCGTGGAACACGCGCTGTAAAAGGGCAGCTGGTCTTGATATTGCACCACGAAAGAAATCGCACGGGCGGCTAGTGGCGGCACACCCGCGACCGCTCGGTAAAGAGGTGATACAGAAAATGTTGAATCGGAAGAAACAGGAAGAGAATATTAAAAAATTGTTCGAGCAGGATGCCATTTGGGAGGTTTTTGATCAAGAGGATCGCCAAAATGATGATGGATGAAGATCGTGAAAATGAGGATGACAGAAATTGATAGACTTCTTGTTTCACACTGAAGATGTTTGTAAAGAAGAGCTGGCTGATGGTGTCACTCACGCTCCTTCTAGAGTTCTCTAAAACCGTTTCTAGGAAAATTTATGCTCAGCTCCAGAAATCGGGACAAATAAACAAAAGTGCAATAATGCTTCTTTTTTATAAAGATTTATACTGTTTTTATTATATTTTGTACATTTTTTATAGAATTTATTTACCTCACCTCATAGACAGTTTATTATTTTATTGTACTTATGCAGGTTTTACACCTCTATATCATTGCATAAGGTATTTCTTATACCAAACAGCTAATATGCCCCATAAATGATCACAATGTAGTACAAGCCTGCTGCCCATTTGAATAAGTCATTAAAAAGCATGTGGTTTCATTGGTTTAATACTAACAAATACACCCCCTTCTCACAAACCCGGTAAGATTTTTCAGCCAGTGGGGGGGGGGGGGTAAAAATATGGGACTGAAACTAGATGGAGACTGAAATTCCCATATTTTCTAATTTTCGAATCTCCAGCCGATTTAAATTACATTGTTTTCAAGTCACAAAATTCAGTTGGGATGTAAAAGATAGCAATAATATTTTGCAGTGAGGATTTGTTTATTTAGACCATGGCCAGGTACCTCAAAACGTTTCACTTTTTTTCAAAATGTCGGTGAATAAACTTTTGATATTTTTCTTGGTCAATTTGAGGGTGCTGATTCGGAATTTGAATGTAACCAAGCTTGAAAACCCGCAGTTTTTACGTAATTTGCGATTTTTTGCGTTTTTAGGCAAAATTGTAAGCCCTGAAAATTCATGATTTTGGGGGGGTCTTCAAAATCAAAAAAGACCTATACCACGTGATAGAGCACTTCAAACTGAGCAAAAAAATGTATTATTTCAAAGTCTCAACTCTTCTTAATCAAAAGTTATGGGCGTTTTTGTGGTAAAAAAGTGCTATAATTTTGCATTAATTATGCAGATTGTGGGGAAATTCCCTGTTTTCTAATCAATTTTTGACCATAAAATCGTCTCTAACTGATCTAAAAAAGTTTAGATTTTGATATAATACATTTTTTTGCTCAGTTTGAAGAGCTCTATCACGTGGTATAGGTTTTTTTTGATTTTGTAGACCCCCAAAAATCACAAATTTTCAGGGCTTACAATTTTGCCTAAAAACGCAAAAAATCGCAAATTACGCAAAAACTGCGGGTTTTCAAGCTTGGTAACATTCAGATTTGGAATCAGCATCCTCAAATTGAGTAAGAAACATGTCAAAAAGTTGGTCACAGACATTTTGAATTTTTTCTTTATTTTTGAAACAATAACAATCCACTGGCCATGGCCTAATTTGATTTTCCAGTGGGGACAAAAAAGGAGTATAATTTTCCTAGTAAAAGAGGCTCCCAACGAGTCTGTGAGAAGGGGGTGTAAAAAGTATTTCCTCCGTAAGTACTAGAACTTGGATTGTTGTTTCTCGAAGGGAATTTTAATATTTATTTTTTTGACAGAGGATACTGAAATTAAACGGCATTCGCTAATTGATATATTTTAACAAACAAGAGATATTTTCACGAATTTATCAAAACAGAGAAGATATATTTATTATTTTCAGGGATTTTTAGTATTGAGCAGTAATATTTATGTGGCGAAGAAGAAATTGTGTTGAGAGAAAACATTCATTCAGTCGTTTTATGAACCTTTATTTTTTAGGATGTATTTAACCTTTTTTTCACGAAATCTTCTACCATTTTTGTTGCTCTTGGTTACATATTGATCAGCATGAAAACAGTAATTAATTTATGGTCGAGTCGAGGACGTAATATATTTCCCTCACCACGAGATGAAGATTTTTTCGAAAAATAGAAAACTAATTTGAAAGTGTTACCAGTCTCCTTTTATTAAAATGATAATGAATTATTAAACAAATCTCCTTTTTATTTTTCTCCTTAGGGACGACTTTAATTGCATCGGGAACTTGTTATTTCTAAGTGATATTGAATTTTCTTCTTTTCTGAATTTGCTTCAACTTTTTTCTCTCTAGGAAAGTAACATGAGAAATGAAAATAAAGAAGCTGATGATGGAAGAGAATTTGTGAGATTTGTGGAGGAAAGTTGAAAGGGTCGTAAGAGATGGAATTACTACTTTCGTTTTTCATCTATTACAGTGTTTGTGATTTGGGTAAGAGACTTTAACCCAACTGTTCTTCCTTAACATTTTCCTATACAATGTAATCCTGGCTTTTCCATAATGGGTGAACAGTGGGTTTCTTAAATATTAATTTCACGTGACTTAGTTAGCTAGTTTAACATACTCTCATCTACACTGATGCTGCAAAAAAGATTGGATTTGAAACGTCAATTGGCAGGCGTACTATTTCAGTCTGTAAATGAATCTCTCTTTCTCTCACTAGTGTCCACCACAAGCAGTAAATGCTTCAACAAGACGGGCCAATGCGATCAGATCACGGTGCGCTGGCTCAACAAACCGCCTTACATCTACACAGATAACGAAGGAGAGATGGTGGGTATTTTGCCGAACATTTTGGAAGAACTGATTACGTCATGTTGTGGGGAATGTCAAGAGTGGAATTATTTGCAGGCACCTGTCAGGGATGAAACTGTCCTGCTTTCTGACAAAAGTAAGTGCTTACATTCCAATCACTAAAGTTGTTGGCTTACCTTCAGATTAGAAGATGATTCTGTTTTCATTTGACGTTGAAAACGCAATATGATGAACTAACATTGGTATGACTTAACTGAAAACGAAATTACAGAAGTGAGAACGGCGGAGTCTCTTTATCTCGAATGTTTTCCTTGCTCGAAAATGTTTTATGGTCAAAACTTTACTTCATAACTCGAACAAATTTGTGTTCCACGTGCGTGTTCGAGTTATGGAGACTCCATTGTGGTACCCTCTACGCTACAATGTAACCGTTCATTTCATTGGTATGAATCTCTCTCGCTTTCAGTGAAAAGGGGATCTAATTTTTACAGTAAGATTTCAAATAAAATGACCCCTGCTAACTTATAACTACTAAAAAGTTTCTATTTTCTATCTCTTTCAGTGAACGGATCGGTGTTCAATGTACCTGTGGTCAAAAGCATGGAAACGAAAGAGATTGGTCGCTTCCCTTACTTCCCATTGGTGGAATCACCAGGCCTTCTCTACATCATCCAATCAAAGAAAGACCTCGATGTCACCGTCTCCAACGCCATTCTAGAAGCTGTCAAAGAATCTTGGCCTGTCATGATTTTCGCTTACTTGGCTGCTGCTGTGTCAGGCATCATCGTGTGGGCTCTTGTAAGTTTTTGTTGTTCAGCAAACATGCTTTTGTTTGTGAGGTCTGAGGAGAGGGATTGTGTGACGTCATGATCGCGCTTGAGTTTAAGTAATCTGAACATTGGAATTTAAGTTAAACAGGGGTTTTCTAAGCATTTTAGTTCTTTCATTTCTTAAAACCAAAAAAACTTTCTTGATTTCAGTAACAAGGAAAACAATTTTCATGGCTTTTCATGGCTATTGTTCCAAAACTGATTTTGATGTTGTTATTGTAATGGGATAGTTTAATCTAAGATGTACGATCTAAATAATTTCCAAATTTTCCAAACAATTTTCTTAAAATTTAACAACATCAAAAGGAAGAACTTGCTTTATTAAGCTTTATTTACTTTTGAATAAATTTTCTACCTACAAAATGAAAAAATTCTTTAAGTTAATAGAAGTATGTACAAATCTTTTAGCAGGGGTTAATCAAAAATCACATTGAACACCAAATCTTATGAAAAGATGAAATCACACCATCACAATGCACTTTGATTTTTAAATTCCACTGATAGCTCTTAGAGACATAAATGAGGGTCGTTGAGGTCTTTTCGCAACGATCTTAAGAAGCTCTTCAAACATAGCTCTTTAAGTATTGCATTGCACTTTTTTTATAAGAACAAAATATATAGGAACATATATAGGCTTCCATGGCCGAAATATTTAGAACAAGTTAAGAACATTTTAAGGCTTTACAGACTCTAAAACACCCAATTTCTTAAGAAAATGGACAAAAAAACTCAATAAATAACGAAAATAGGAACGTCTTAAGAACATTTTTAGGATGAAAACTCAAAAAGTTAAGAATATCCGAAGGCTTCCAAAATTTTGGATGTTCTTATAAAAAACGTGTACTTTGTAAGGGGGAAATAAATTTTACTGTTTTACTTTTGCTCTTTGTGTGTGTGTTCTTTCTAAGAAGTTTGTTAATAATGTTGTCATTACCCTCAATGACAAGACAAGAATATTAGCATGAAAAAAATAAAGAAACTTACTAAAATAAAATGAAAACTAAAACGTTTCAAACAAATAAACGATTTATAAAAATTAGTATCTTTTTTTTTAAATTATGTACAGAAATAAAATTTGTTTTGAATTTTAGCTTTATAGAATAAACTGCAAGCTATAAAAAGGTAAATAAAATTTTCTTTGCCTAAAAATATATTTATACAGAAATAAACTAAAATGCTAATTTTAAATTTCATGAAAAATCTGATTTGTACATTAATTTTTAGCTACAATAACGCTTGCCACCTAAAATAATGCCTCGCTTTGTCCAGCATACTTCCAAGATGATATGTTAAAGATTATTTACTATAGAAATACTTAGTTTCAGAAACGCTAACAAAAAGAAAATATCTACAATCATCGACAAAATGTCTGTAGACTTTTCAAAAATTCCTCAATAGTGCCAAAAAAAACCACAAGTGGTTTTACATTTGACTGAAGACACCTACATGCTTGCTAGCAGTCCTTGTGGCTTTAGTCCTTCAGATTTTTGGACTTCCAAAGTCTTCAAATGACTGAAAATGGGTGATAAAACTTCAGCCACACAGGTGGTGGGTGCACCAGAGAGCTCTGAAAAGTTGTTTATTTTTTATTAAATCATCTTAAATATGGTCTAATTATATGTCTTCTCGAAAAAGCAAAACTCATTGAACCTTCAATCTTCAATCTCAGGCAAAAAAAGACCTGAAGACGCCTGAAGACTTTGCAAAAATTCATTTCCTCAATGTTGAGTGGATTTGGGTTCTGGAATTGTCAACCAAACTCTCTAAATCCAATAAAAACAACATTGGTCCTGGTAAAAATGGGTTTTCAGAGCTTATTTTGAAATTTTTCATGCATTTTTGAAAAGTTTGCAACCTTTTAACCTTAATTGTAAACTTCAAACAAACTTCTCTGTGTTTGCTTCTTAAAAAGAGTGTAACGTCAAAAATCCTTCATCTATCATCGCACCAGTAATTTTAGCAGTTTTTTTAGACTCAATTTCTCCTTTTCCTATACATCCTCAACCATGCTTGTTTATGATAAAGTACAAATTTAGAGTTCCATTCTGTAAAACGTTTCTTATCAACTGTTGGTTGTTTCAATAAAGTTTTACTGGAAGAGGGTCCGTCAACAACTTCCTGACCCACATCCATTACAGGTTGGTCACGTGACATACCAAGCCAACGACAACAATATAACAAAGCACCAAACAATACCATCATGGTAATAAAAATAACCAGCACAAGTGGGATGCTCACGTACTGTGGCAAATCCATTCTTCCTTCATAAAAAGCTTTTCAATTTTTATTGTAGCATCTTTTGCTGATTTTGACGTTCATTCATGTTTTTATTTCTGTAAAAATAAATTACAATTTTACAATTAATACCTCACCCTTTTGGGACCTGGATAAAAAAAGCGTTATTTTATCCAGGGATGTAGAGTGATATTTTCATGAAAGGACATTTTGAAATAGCTGAAAAAAAACATGACAACGGACTGATCTATTTTCAATGTATAATTAATTTACTACATCCAACTTTCGTTATTAAAGATTCTGTACAAAGTCTCTACACTAAAATTGAAATAAGAAACACAGAACTTCTTTCAAAACAAATATGAAAATAAAAACGAAAGCAAACTCTCACTCATAACAGAAAATCTACTTTAATAAAAAACCATAAAAATTTTCAACAACAACAAAAACATCTATTAATAAGAGCAATCATAAGCATATTAAGAGTATGAGGTCATATTGAATTTCCCTCACAATATATCAAAATAAAAAGACAAAAGTGAAGTGAAATCACTGGCCAACTTGTCGAGTCAAGCTTGATCTAAAATATCTTTACGGACCTCACGTACACATTTCAAAACATTTCCTATAATATTCTTGATATTCATGACGTAATGTTTTCTACGGAAATAGACCCGGTATTCGCCAGTAGTGGCAAATGTTATACAACCATTATTGTCTAGTTTAAATTTACCACTACTGGCTAAAACCGGGGTATTTCCGTAGAAAAAATTATGTCATGAATATCATGAATTGAAGCTCCCTTCGAAAGCTAGGTTGCACCGCTTGTATTTTCTAGCTACCACGCGCGCGTGGGCACACGGAACTCCTTTTTCGATCCCTTGCTTGTTTTTATTTTCTCCCTTTGCGCCTCTCGAGTTTCGCTTTTCAACATTTTCACTTTTCAACATTTTCACTTTCTGTATTTTGACATCCTCTCTTTCTGTAACTTCACAGGATTCGTACTGGAATCCTCATCAATTTCCCAGCAATTTCTTCAAAGGATCATGGGATGGATTTTGGTGGGCTTGCGTTTCCATGACAACCGTAGGGTAAGCTTAATCATCACGAAGGACAAGCTAGAGGAACATGGCGGCATTCTCGATTTTGAATTAAGTTAATTAGTGCCAAAGCACGTTTGACATGATAACAGAGAAACCATGATTACAGCTGATCTATAACTATATAATAGCTGATCGTTAGAAAATTATCTCTCCTTTGTTTTTCCTTCTTCAGTTATGGAGATCGAACACCGAAATCCTTTTCTGCCCGTTTATTCACGTTTGTTTGGGTTCTGGTCGGTTTGGTTGTCATAGCAATGTTCAACGCCAACATGACTACCACCCTCACTTCCATTGTCATGACCGCCAACGCCCGGTTCTCCGGAGAGGAGGTTTGTATTCTTCTCATGGCAATTACTTGCTTGTCATATGTTCACCAGTGATTTTACAATTTTAAACAAACCTTATTGGATTTTATCCATTGCTAAAGGATTTGAAATAACATGGCTTATTTCAAATTCACTTTTTTAGATTGCTGTCACGAAGGAATCTCCAGAAAAGCGATATGCGTTGACCAGGAACGTCCAAATCAAAGGTCTTTCTTTATTATTTTTCTTTCGTGTAAAATTCAATTTTCGGGTTAGGGCTTAGGTTGCTTAGCATTCTTGCTCATTTTTTGAAAAATTTGTTTTGACTAACCCGGATATTTTACCATATTATATCTTATTGATTTAAGGGCCATCGTTTGTCATGATCAGATTATCTAAAAACTTTTACTTTACGAGATAATGAAAAAAATCGGCTAATTCGAACCCTTGTGCCTTAGCACCCTGGTTGTTTATAAAGAGAAAATGTGTGTTTACTACCACCAACATTTGATTTGATTTCAGTTTTCCCATGAAAAAAAAATGAACTACTATTAGTTACACAGTCTTCTCGAGGTTGGATACGGAATATACAGAGAGTATGGTATAGTATTGCGAGTCGCAATACGGTTTTTACTGACCCCTGTATATCCCGTATCCCACCTCCAGACGACCCGTGCAACGGATTTATCCCGTTGAAGTCCCTTTGCATGTTTTCCAAAAGCACGAAAACTTTCAGAACTCTCCAAGTAGATTCTCACATCAAAGAGCTACAAATTAAATTAAACTGTGAAAGTGGGATCCGTGAAAGTGACATTTTATAACATCGCTATTAAAAGTCTTGCTGTAAGTATCCATATAAACTCAAGAAAAGTAAAAAATCAAAATAACAAATTTTCTGTTTGTTGACTTTCTCTATCCCGACCATTTGATTTTCGATTTCAAGTCTTTTCAACGAAACATAAAATTCGAATCTTGATCGAAACATTCGAAAGCGCATTCGTCAATATGCAATGTCTTCTTTTTTTTCTCAATCGAACGCGAGGGAGACAGGATACGGTTTATATCCCACCTCCACGTGATGTTTTTTGACCAATGAAATTGCTAGATAATCTTACTGATGCGGGGTAATATTAGTTACACGGTCTTCTCGAGGTTTGTCTGTACACAAACCCAATATCTACGGCTAATTTAAAAATTCATTGCCGTAGAGGGTCTGTTGTCATTGTCTTTTCTGGTTTGAGATTTTTCAAACCAACCGCTACGATGGAGTGCTGTTGGAGTTTGGCGAGAAATCGGAGGCGATAAGACAAAATGGCCGTCAGAGTTGTCAGAAAGTATAGAAGTTTGTCGAAAAAAAGTGTTTTCATAACAAAACTGACTTCTTTATTTTTTAACAATTGGAATAAAAGATAGCTCTAAATGAAGACATTCCATTGCAAAATAACTCTTTTTGCACAAATCGAATGTTTTTTGATTACATTTTGGATCTTTGAGTTCACGAACATGAGAGAGAAGTTGTTTGATTGGAATCTTGTTTTTAAAGTGGTTTTAACTTCAGTTCTTTGCAAAAGAATATACTCAGAGTATCTCTGCATGTTTTTATGTTCAAATTCAGTATTACTTTTACGGCATTCGATCTATGTAGAGTGGCTATAGTTTGTTTTGTTGGCATCACTTTTGTAATTAAAATGTTTGTATTTTTCTTTGGCGGACTACATGGATAAAATAGGGTAATTGGAATATAATTTTCTGTTAGACAATTTTGAATATGTCTTCGTTACTTTTCAGCTTTTAGTTTGGCTCAAAAACATTAAAAAAGCAGCCAAAACATGCTTAGAAAGTGACCCTCAATGGACCCATCCCTTTGTTTACAAATTGTCGTACTTTGGCGGCCATTTTATTTCAAAATTGTACTTCATCGCAGAGGTCTCCGTACGGAAAAACTTTTATCAAACAGACAATGCGCACAGAGTGAACTACGCTACGATAATCGTGAGATACACTCTGGTACAGAGTATCTCGAGGTGGGATATGGGATATACAGGGTCAGTAAAAACCGTATTTGTGGCGAGGCTTGCCGAGTCCCAATACGGTTTTTACTGATCCCTGTATATCCCGTATCCCACCTCGAGACGACCGGCAGGTACAAAATGCATAAAACATAATGCATATTGCATAATGCATAATAGTATTGTGTAATTTACAGAACGATTTTATATTCTCTGAAACTCTCCTTTGCAGAGGCAAAACCGCGAAAACCTCTTTAGAAGAGTTCCTTGTAAACATTCCAATCAGAGGGATTTCCCCAGACATAATACTGAATACTTACTTTTCGAATCCGAGCAGATCCGAACGAAAGAGAAAATATTCGAATCATAACAACAAAAGGTTTTCCGTCAGCATAAATAATAAGAAGATGCAACAGATTAGATAAAAAAACAACATAAACATTCGAATGTAAAAAGATTCGAAATCTATTTTCTTTGATCTAGCTTCCGGATGAAGCTCTTTAATTTAAATTGGCTGGATATCTAACAAAAAAGCATTCACATGGTTACCCATGCTTCGTAAGAGAGAAAACCCGTTGAAATTTATTAGCAATTATTCGAAAAGATCTCTGAGAAAACCCAGAAAGATCTTGCTATAAAATTTACGTTTTCGAGTCAGAAAAGTAACATACGGAGGAGATATTTTCGTGTTTTTTCTACATTATACTACGTTCTGTAAAATACAACTATGAAAATCAAAATGGCGACAAGCATTTTCAGTGGATCATGGATTTTCTTCATCATCCAAAATTCAAATTTACAGCTTTCTACCCTTTATTTTCTGGTAGAAATTGGTATATTTGTTTTGTTGAAAGTATTATCTTTTAAATTCTCCTTATTAAAGGCTCTAAAATTGACATTTTTCAAATATTATGCATTATGCATTATGCAATATGCATTATGTTTTATGCATTTTGGACCTGCCGTCGAGACGACCGTGCAACGGATTTATCCCGTTGAAGTCCTTTTGCATGTGTTCCAAAAGCACGAAAAATTTTCAGAACTCTCCAAGCAGATACTGTACTTACAATAAAGAGCAAACTGTAAAAGCGGGATATATGAAAGTGACATTTTATAGCATCGCAATTGAAAGTCTTGCTCAATCCATATCAACCAAAGAAAAGTAAAAATCAAAATAACTTAAAGATTTTCTGCATCCTTTTGACACAAACATTCTCAATCACTGTTTTCCTCTTATTTTATTTTTTCTGTCTTTTCAAAACAAAACATTCGAATTTTGACCAAAACATTCGAAAGCGCATTCGTCAATATGCAATGTCTTCTTTTTTTTCTCGATCGAATGCGAGGAAGACAGATACGGTTTATATCCCACCTCCACGTGATGTCTTTCGACCAATGGAATCGCGAGAATCTTACTGATGCGGGAAAATCTTTCTTACATTCAGCTGTGAAAGACTTTGAGGCGATAACAACATTACTGAAGAACACGGGAGAGAAAACCCGGGGTGCGTTGCTTGACGCGTACGTTGCTGGGTACCACGCCGATGAGTTGGATCACAAAAAAGGATTCCGTGTGGCAGAAATCATCGAACATTACGAAGCATATGGTATCTATTGGACAAATCACAACACCAATGATGACAAGAAATTACGCCAATGTATCATTCGATACTCCAGTCTCAACCAAATAAGAATTAATGAGATTGTCCAACGAAACTCAAAAACACTCAAGGTGTGAAATTTATCTCTTTGAAAAGAATAATTAAGCTCTCCTGTACGCGTATATATTACCTCGATTTTCCGACAAAGATCGTCTAGGTCTTTTCATATTGTTGCTTGTATGTTATTAATTGTAATCAATGTATTTATCAAATTCGAACCCAACTCCTTTGTTTGCTTTTTTATGATTCTGATTGCATTCGGGGAGGGGTTGTATCACGATAACCAGTTAAATCGAAAAGTGGTGCAAGTGGCTCTGGATACGAGATTGTGTATTTGCAACCATAAGACCGTCGTACAGTAACATTTCTGTCTCTTTTGGATTTTAGCCAACATTCTTTAACACTCCTCTCATATATGTGTTTTTTCAGATGCCAGATAGGTCGATTTCATCAGAACGGAGCACCAGTTTGATCGATGTTTCGTATCCGTGGTACATCGAGTCGGTGTGTGTGGCGAGTGGCTTCATTCTGCTTTTCCTTCTCTTTGGTGCGTTGAGAAGTCTTTGGAAGAAAAGAAAGTCTAACAAAGTTCACACTGAACGACAAATGAAGAAGGAGGAAGGTGAGGATTGTTTTAGGTGGCAAAGGTTGAAAAAACTTTCGAGAATTCAAACAACCCTGCCCCTTAACGAATAGACTGAGAAGATGAAAAAAATACAAAGCGGGAGGGGAAAAAGGTCTTCCTGTATTCAGGAGTGTCTTTCGGGAAGAAATTGGATTGCTTTGTCTTTTGAAAAGTTTTCTGATGCAGGGTTCTAATAAAGATTTTAATTTGATTATAAGGGAACCTTGTTTATGATTCTGCATTTTGACCACTGCCTTCTTTGTAAATTTGTCTCTCAGACTTGGTGGAAGTACCAGCGGAGAGTTCAATGGAAGAACTTTTGGTTCGACAATGCAAAGAGATGGAGAAACTCATGGAATGGGAGGTTGACAACTTCATCCGAACTTGGAGCAAAAAAAAGAACGAAATTCTCGACTTCACTTCAAACTACTCCAAAGTTAAAGATCCTTACGCCAAGTCTTGTGCGCTCTTTCAACAGAAGAAAGTAACCGAAAAGAAACCAGCCGCTCAAAAGAATTGGTCTGTATTGAAGCAAAGACAATCAGTGACAATCAACTCCTCTAATTGAGATCTTTTCATGTTGATGGAATTGCTCAAATGTAAAATGATTGTTCAGCTGACTTCGAAATGGAAAACCAACTTCTTTGCTTCTTTTCGTTGAGTTTTGGATAATCAAAATTGACTGGGGGAAAAATGTAACTATTAACTTTCTTCAAAGTTGCTACAGAAATTTTAAAAATGAAAAAAATGATATCTTGAAAATTGTAAATTTGAATAAATTGTAAATTTGAATGCACTACGGCTTGTATTGCATAAAAGCACCTGTTTGATTTGTCAGAGAGAAATGTACAAATAATTCTGGCATGCATTACTATATACGTAATGATTTCCTTCTTTGCTATTTCTCCTTCTTGGCTTGTCTTTACAGGAATTTTCACGAGGGCTTTTACTGGACTATTATTCTTAACAAATAAAAGAAGAAAAATATATGAAATTTTAAATATCTAAAATAAATGGCTTCAATGGGGTAGATATAAAAATATTGGGGAAGATAAAGAATAAACAGTCCCGAAAATTTCAAAAGGGACAGAAAGAGAATACGATAATAAAACAGTTCTATATTTTTCTCACTTCGATTCCCCCTTATAATTGTAGGATATAAAATTTTTGTTGAACTTTATGTAATTTTTTCACAGCTACTTCTTAGTTCAGTTGAGTTTTGTGTATCGGTTGTCGGAAAATAACATTTGATAAGAGTTTATTTATTTGTGATCGAAATCAAAGAGACAACAACTTCACAGACAAACTTTTAAGGTGAGTACCAATAATCTTCCAATTATCTTAAAAACTACTGGTTCATCCGACTAAACCAACTAATTTTATTTTATCAAATTTTGTAAAATTTTGGTCTTTTTGTAGATATCATATAGTGTTTTCACTTTTGTTCCATATTTCCTTGACGTCGTGAGCTAAGAGAAAGTGAAATGATAAAGGTATAATCTGATGGGAGCAAAACGAATTACAGCAGAAACATTTATCTCCAATTATTTCTACAATGTCGAGATAACAAATTGATTCATTGAAAGCTTCCAAAAGTAAAATACAAACATTTTCGGTTTGACATCTTGTCAGCTTGTGATCAGAATTAAAAGGCTCAAAATATTTCATGACAAATTCACTCTAACCAGGAAGTTGCAGTAAAGATATTTTCTGAAAAAGGAGACAGCTCTCCCCGCTAGTGTGTTGCAATTTTTTTTGATACCTCGTAAGAAATGTGACGATATTTTGATGATGAGTAATTTTCACGCTGAAATGACATTACTCTTTAAAACGTAATCATAACAAGCTTTGTAAGATTGCACACATTCAGTGCCTAGAGAGAGGAATAAAATGTAAGAAAACCACAAAGGTTGCAATATCATCACTTCATTCTTGTTAACACAAACATTGTTTCTTCAGGCCCAACCAACGCTCACATAAATATCTCATCCAGTCAAGACCTTGTTCACATCATCGAAGGCTACAGTCACACTCGTGGTAAAGATGGCGTGCTTGCTTTATAATCCATACAGGTTTGTTGATATCCTCATAATGTTTCTCTTGTTTAAATTTTTACTGATTTTGGCAAAGACGTAGTCAAGACCATGTGGTCGTTAAGATCTGCAAAGCATTATATGATAGTTTTGAAGTGCTCTATTACGGACTTAGAATCGCTAAAACTCTCAGTGCGGTAGCAACATTTAATATTTTTAATTGGGGGCAAGGGTCCTTCATGCTTTAATATTACTGGACGGTTGTGATACAGGGATGTCTCCTTTAAACATGAAGGCTCTTGAGAACCTACTCATCTTTATTCTGCTTTTAAAGATAAGCAAAAAGGGAAAGCTACCACAAAGCTATCAAATACTTATTCCAAATGAAAAGAAGATTTTCGCAACGGTTAATTAACTTCATGTTTTTCTTCCCTCTCGAGTTATTGTTTGCAAATTTCTTTTCCTTCCCACAAACTATCATTGAAAGTGATATGCTTGGAGAAGGGCAGGTGGAAAAGGGAGAGGGAGTGGAAGTGACTAATCTTGAAAAGAAGACTTCTTCACATTTTCATGTTTTACATCTTTAGAAATCAAAAGTCGTTGTTTCGTTTTTTCAATTGATGATTAGTGTAGGCAGCCCTGTCTCAGTTTGTAGTGTTTCAGGTGAAGAACTATTTTATGTGGAGGGGAAGATGGAGGGTGCCGGAGGGTGCCTCTGAAGGTTTTGATCATTCGTTGCTTTTAAGGGATCAATGTTATATGTGATGGTTCTATCTGGAATAGTTTTCTAAAGTAGCTCATTTCTTTCTTGCTTGTATTATGATTTTCAGTGTAATGTTTTGTCACAGTTTTGATTCACTTCGTTGAAAGCCTGAGTGGAAATATAAGAGTAAGCAGTCCCATTGAAGCAAGAGTCCTTTAAAGCAAGAGAGAGAAAGCAGACTAGGTCATCAAAGTTATTAGATAGCATTGGGTTTTGATTACATGCTTACATTGAGTCTGCGACCACAAGAAACAAAAATACTGCCTCCTTACCATCTCCATCCGTTCTAAGTCTCCTCCATTTCGATATATGGAAAATGTTTTGGATCAAAATACTTGAGATTGTTTTGATGAAAAGAGAGAGGATAGTGGAGTCAGCTTGAATGTCATTATAATAAACATTTCGGTCATGAAAGTCAAGCTGTGATGGTAAATAACTTCCTAATTGCATAAATCTCGTTTTGTTTTGGATTCCCCAACATAAGATTGAACTCCATCGCTATGCGTCACAAGCTTCGAAGACTTTCTATAGGTTTAATGTCACGGACGATGTTAAGCAGCTTTTACTGTTTATGCTTTTCGCGAGCTCAGTAGAATGACAAACTAGACTATTAAAAAAGCCACCTTTGACCCGCCTATGACGCTTCTGCAGATCGCTATTTCTAAACTAAACTCGCCGCTTTTCCCCGATTATTATATATTGATTGAACTGGTCATTTTGCATATCCCATTTGTTGTAAACTATTCAGTCGGTCCGAACAGCCTCCCAATGAACCACTTTTGAATTTCATTCAATCAATCAAGATTATTCAGATAAATTTGATGACGTATTGGTTGTGACCTTGCATAAAAAAAAAGTTCGAAAACAAAATTTGCAGAAATTAAAAACAAATATATTATTTACCCGTGATAAATAAAACTTTTGTTTCATCGCAAAGATATTTCTTTAGACCCATTTACAGCTCAACTACTTTTTAAAAAAAACACCCAAAAGAGATGAATGGGGGATTAAGCATTTTCAAATAAGTTTGTTATCTCGAGAAGAGATGGTGAAGCTTCGATAGATCGCATAATGAGAGGATTAAGGGTTGACAAGCCGTTATTAAGAAATTAGTTTTCGTTCGTAAGGTAAATACTTTGGAAGCTCCACGAGAGAGATCTCAAAGTTACGTGTTAGTTATCAAATCAAATAGTGAATAGAAAAATTCTCCTTTCAAAGAATTTGGCTGAGAGCTGTACTTTTCTTTAATCGGAGACGAATACAAATTTTTTGATTTAAATCATATGGTTTTGATTGAATAGTGAATCAAGTTATTGCATGTCCTGTGCATTGAATCGATTCATATTACAAACTACAGGGGTGTATATTTGATAATTTCATACAGGAATAGAATAAAGTCGATTACGAAAGATTTTTTTCATATCGAGAGCGTGGTGGTCGTAAGAAGAGCGTGTTTCGTTGTAAAGAAAGTTTGCGAAAATGGCGTCTGGTAAGTTTACGAATTTACTAACTTTCAAAGTGAATTTCTTTACTTATAAGATGCTCTCTAAAAGATATCTAGACATTTAAAAAAATTTCTGGATGACTAATTCAAAGGTTTAGAGACATCAGAATGAAAAAATAGTCATCATTTTCCCGCCCGAAACAAAAAGGAAAATTTTTATCAGTTTCTTTAATCGCCCCGAAAAAACCGTTCCCCTCTCTTCACCCATTACGTCATGTAAAAGGTACCATTTTGGAAAAGTCGATAGTGATTATTTACTTCGCGAACGAGCGAGGAATGTAATAATTGATCAACAAAAAAATCATCAAGGAAAGGCGTTTGTGTTATGGGGCTGAACTTTTTTTGAAAAAAGTAGTATTTTTATCATCATTTTTGAACAGAAAGGTATTGATTATTAACTTTTAATCGTGACTTTGTGTTTTGCTCGTCATGTTAGATACTACAGCTGATTTCAAATCCAGTATTTTTACTATAGAAGTGCTAAAAAGTTTGATTTAGTAGGTGTGAATTTTCAGTGTATTTTTATATGCTTTTTTCTGGGCATTAGATTTATGTTTTAGCTAAGAGAGCCTTAGTATTCAAAACAAACTTTTCACTGTATGCAAGTAGAATTTTGTACTTGAAAAAGTCCTGAAAAGATTGTGAATGTTTTCTTCCCACCACGCTGAAGCTCTAAGGGATGGGTGAAAACATACAATCTGACAAATATGCAATCTCTAAATTGTAAAGACCGCGTTCGTCTAAAACACTGACTGGGAGGAATGACAACAAAAGTTGCGTGATTGTATTTATGAATAGACCTTTTTTCAAAGAGGCCACCCTGTTGAATAATTGTGTAGTCCAGCAGAAAAACAATGATAAAACCATGCCTAATTATTACAATATGCATGATACAGTAATTAGCATGGCTCTATCATTGTTTTTATGGCTGGAGTACATAATTATTGCACAGGACGTCCTCTTTGAAAAAAGGTTCTATAGGGCGCCGTATCAGTTTTTGACTTTCTGGCGTACAACAAGATTCTTGTTGTAAAATTTTCTGTGAGGGACTATTTTCCCCAGATGTATAATTTTCAAGCGCCTTTAGAGGTTTACCGTGTGCGTAAGAAAATTATGAACAGCTATCAGATTAAAGTTTAGACGACCCACGGCATGGCCTGAACATGTTCCGGCCTGTTCGGACCAAGAATCTTGTAGTGCGCCAGAAAGTCAAAAACTGATACGGCGCCATATTCATAAACACAAAAAAGTATTATTGAATCAGCCCGAACTGATTTTTATTTACCTTTCCTGGTTTATCATCATCCATTGTTAAATATTTTCATTAGACAAATTCAAAGTTCCAAATACCGTGAGTGGTCCCAAATCTGACAGCCCTGCCTAAATCCGATGGGGATTAAATAAAAGATGAAGATACAAAATAAAATAAAAACAAACCTTTCGCTGTGATGCAATGACGATACCAAAGTGTCAACTAAACTGAGAAATTTGATACACTGAACCAATTGAACCAAATAACAATAATTGCTTCTCATACAAAACATAATTCTTATTACAAAATTGTTAACGTTTTAAACACAAATAAAAGATTCAGAATAATTAGACGTAATTAAATTATTTTTACAACTCACACTTCTTTGATCACATTAATTGACATCTTGGCATTATAGTAATCTTGTTAAGTGTTTCATTTCAAGAGCTCTTGCAATAGTTTATTGTTCAACTTGGAGAGGGAATGTTTGTAAACATATAATTTTTTTCCAAAGCAGTTATTTGGGGGGTCGGATTTAGGCAGGGCTGTCAGATTTAGGACCACTCACGGTACCAGTTCGATTCACAAAGTTGTACAAAAAACGATCCAGAAAAATTCTGCTTTGAATAGGAGAAGACCATGAGAAAAGGGAACGGTATAAAAAATAAAAAGAAGACCATATTATGTAAGATTCAAATCATTCTTTTTAATAATTTTCCTAACTTAATTGGAAAATAGATATGATTAACTTTTATATTTGAACAATATACCGGGTGCGCCACAAAAAAGTTTCTCTCTTTGAAACTAATTTTTTCGAAATCTAAAAATTTTAAAAGAACCATTCCCATTTCATTGAAAAAAAGAAAGATAAACTTAAATTTTGATGGGTCACTTATTAAATTCGATTTATTAGATCAAAAGTTATGCTCAATTGAATGAAAAAGTTACTTTCAGAAAGTGCTCGAAATCGTTAAAAATCGACCTATCAAATTTTTATTTTAAAATTGGCAATCACAATAGCCTTTACATGATTAAGAGGATTTTTCATTAACTAAACACATAAATTTTGAAACTGAAGGGTCGAGAGGGTTTAAAATCTTTAAGAAAATCACTTTAATTTACTTTTACCGAAATTTTCCTCATATTTTTGGTTCTAGACTGGATAAAGTCTATGTAAGGCTGGATGTACCTCGAAACCCGTATTTGATGTATTTTCAAGAATTTTACCAGATTTTTTGGCCTTTTTCGATGAATTTTCTTCATTTCATTGAAATTCAACCTTCCTTTATATAACAAAAGGTCATTTAGACAGCTAATTATCATCTTTAATGACTGAAACGAAAATACTGATTTATCATGTAATGATGCTTCTGTTTGACTTGATAGGTCGATTTTTAACGTTTTTCAACACCTTTCGAAAGTAACTTTTCTATTCAATTGAACATAACTTTTGATTTACTGAATCGAATTTAATAAATGATCCATCAAAATTTAAGTCTAATTTTCTTCTTTCCAATGAAATAGAAATGGTTCTTTTAAAATTTTTAGATTTCGAGAAAATTAGTTTTAAAGAGAGAAACTTTTTTGTGGCGCACCCGGTATATTTGAATAAAGATGAAGATTTTTAAATTTGTTTGCTAAAATAAGGAATTTAAAATATAAATATTGGGTCCTGAAATTACACGCGCAATCGTAGCAAGTTTTTGAAAATCTGGCCCGAACATGGTCCGAAACTGCGCATGCCCGCGCGGGCCATTTTTAAAAAGTATTAATCAAGAGGCCCGAACATGTTCGGGCCATGCCGTGGGTCGTAAGTTTAGTGGCTAGGACTTGGTTCGAAAATTTTCAGAGTATGTTCAGGCTATACTGTAGGGTCCATGCATAAAGTATGCTGATTATTATTCATAATAATTGTCATAAAACTTAAATTATATAACATAATTCTAAAACAATGGCTTAATCTTTTCTTGCTTATTGTTTACCACGGTAAATTTATGCAACAAAAAAGAAATAAGTAAGCAATGGAATGTTTTAGTGGCACTTCGGTCACGTGAATAAAAACACGCGTATAATGTTGAACCCGACTGTGGACTGGCCGAAAATGCAATTACGTAAATTATTGTGAAAGTGAACGCTTCAAGACGAATATTTGGGAAATCAAAAAGACAACTTTTGTGAGCATGTTGAGTTTTGTTTATATGGCACTTTATGATGGACTGATTATGAGAAAGAATTTTCTTTCAGAAAACAATTCCGCTATAATGATTCAAGTTATGAAAAAGAATGAGAGAATACAGAAGGTGAATGCACGTGGTTTTCACTTTCTTATAATCTTTAATTTAAATTGAAAAGAGAAAGGTATCATTATTATTATTATTATTATGATGTATACAAGCTCACAGGCCCGAGGTGGACCTCTACGAACCGATTTCTAATTACAATATTAATATGTCAAGTATCTTAGTTGGTGTTTTTCCCACGCTTTGTTTAGGCTTTCTTTAAACAATTTGATTGAGGTCGACTCGATGACAAATCGCGGTAGTGCATTCCATGTTGGGATCGATCTATAGTAGAAAGATTTCGTCTGAGCCCCACGAAAACCATCATCAGCAAAGTTTGGAACAAATTCATGATCATGGAATCTGGTTGGACGGGATTTTTTAACAAACTTGTTCCGAGTTGTCTGTGGGTCGTAAAAATGAATATGCTTATATATTTGCACCATATCACTGAAAAGCCTTCTGAACTCAAGAGATGGAAGCTTGAGTCTTTTTAAACGTTCTTCGTAGTGGAGATTACGATATTGAGGAATCAGTCTTGTCGCCCGTCTTTGAACACCTTCAATCAAGTTTATACTACGACGTAATTTTGGCTGCCATACTGATTGTGCATATTCCAAGTGAGGTCTGACAAAGGTGGTGTACAGAGTACAAAGTGCCGAAGGACTCAAGTCGTTAAAACTTCTTTTGATAACTCCAAGGATTGAATTTGCTTTGTTAACCTGTTTGGATATATGCTCCTCGAAAGTTAGTTCCGAATCGATCAAGATGCCGAGGTCTTTTTCTTCAAAAACATGTTCAAGTTCATTACCTCCAAGCTGGTATCTGTGTGCATGCTTGATGTTGGCGAATTTACCTATTGTTAAGACATGACATTTATCAGGATGGAACGTGAGTAACCAATCCTGAGACCACTTTTCCATTTCATCGATATCTCTTTGTACAACGATAGAGTCTTCTACCGAATCTATAGTCTTCACTATTTTCGTGTCATCAGCAAAGAGAAATGCATCCGAAACTACTTTGTCTGGCAAATCATTGATGTAAATGACAAATAGCAGAGGTCCAAGTACACTTCCTTGAGGAATCCCACTTACGACAGGGTTAGTTGTTGATTTGGCTGAGTTGACTTTGACCAGCTGCTTGCGATCTGACAAAAACGATGTTATCCAGTTTAGTAGACTTCCACCTACCCCGTAACATTCCAGTTTTTTCTTTAACCTCCTGTGAGGGACGGTGTCAAACGCTTTTGCAAAATCAAAATAGATGCAATCGACAACTTTGCCTTCTGCCATCGTTTCACAACATTGGTCAATGTAGTAAAGAAGTTGAGTGACTGTTGATCGCTTACCAATAAAACCGTACTGTTTTTCAGATAAAAGATTTTCTTCCACAAGATGATCCATAATTGCATCATTTTGCATACTATAGATGTTAAACTGACTGGACGGTAGTTTATGGCTAGGTTGTGAGCACCCTTGTTCTTGTAGATTGGCGTGACATGCGCCATCTTCCAGTCCTCAGGTAATACGCTATCTTCTAATGTTTTGTTCATGATTATCTTCAGCGGTTCTGCAACGAAGTCAACTAGTTCCTTCAGCATCAACGGATGAATCTCATCTGGTCCAAATGATTTGCTGGGGTCAAGCTGCTTGATCTGTCTTGTTATTGTTTCTAGAGAAATTTCAGGGATATCGATTATCGTATCTGTTCTTTTATCAAATGAAGGTAATTGTCCGTTTGGCTCATTCGTTAATACACCACAAAATTGCTTTTGTAGGATATTTGCCTTTTCTATGTCTTCATGCTTCAATGATTCTTTGTTGTCCTCCGACTCCAGAAGAGATGCAACTCGGCTTGTCGACTTCAATTGATTTCTTACATGCGACCAAAATCGCTTCGGGTTGTTCTTTGCCGATCTGCTAATTTCTCGTTCATGGTTTCTACGCGTGCGTCTCATTATACTGTTGACTCGGTTT